>NC_081136.1:24610435-24910435 GCF_958295425.1 Solea solea | reverse complement strand
TTCTTCAATCTAACTGTATGACATGATCGCTGTGGTCCACTCATCAACATCTGCAGTAAAGGTCAGGCTAGTTTAATCCCCCCAAATTGGATAAAAACACATTGCACATACATATAATGCTTATACATATATGCATATATGCTTTATTTTACTTCTAATGCGGTATCTGCTTTAAAAGGTGTTGTTGGTGTACACGGGTTGACACTTTCCAGAGGGAAATGGCACCAAAAGTGACATGTCAAGCTGACCTGGAGCGAGAGGCGGCGCGCACCCCCTGGACAGGTCGCCCGCCAGTCAGGGTGAGGGTTAACAGGGTCAGTCAGCAGGGCAAACACAAAGAGACAAACAAGCATTCACTCTCACGTTCACACACCTATGGCCAAAGTAGAGTGTCCAACTTTTGGATTGTGGGAGGAAACTGGAGAGAAAACCATGGAGAGAGAGAACATATGCACAGAGAGGCCCTCCGTTCAAACAGGTTTCAAACCAGTCCTTCTTGCTGTGAGGCAACCGTGCTACCCGCTATATATCCTGCACACCGTGCAACGCCCTTTTTTTTTTAACTTTGATTAAATGACCTGTCTGACACAAGAGGTTTGTGTGAACTGATGAGGAAACTACAAACGCGATCATGTATCAGCTACTGGCCGCTCTTAATTTACATCATCGAGGTGAATATTTGCTTAACAGCAGTGAATGGTTAAGGTGCTTTTATAGGGAAACCTACATAAATGTGCTCGTCTCTGAAATGAAACAGTACGATCTCTAAACTTGGAGGGCGCGTGCCCAGCTTTCCATTCTTCAGAGGAAGCCGACCACAAAGTGACTATGTGAGGTTATTTTTACAGCTCTTATCAGCTGACCAGAGGAGTCCGGCATGCTCGGCTTTTAATAAACCTGTCAAATTCATTATCACAACCCTCCATGGTTCACCACGGTTGAACCCAACATCCATCACACACATGGAGAGGATTGACTGGGAGGTGGACGGGTGACGTAACAGCGTGATTCCTCAGCACTGCAGCCTAATCATATGATGATGATGCTGCTGCTGATGTCAGGACATGGACCGGATGAATCCAGTCTTAAAGCCCCGGGGCCTACATGTACTAAAGCGGGCGCTCAGTGTCACGTGACTTCAAATGATGTAATGTCATCCTTTACCCAAACTGATTTTTGTCCTCCAGAGATTGAGCGCATGGCTGAGAAAAGCAGGGATTCCCACATCTTCCCAAAAGCCCCTGAACGCATCATTCCCACAAATGCAGACATCCTGCACTGTGTGGCACGCGCTCTCTCTCTCTCTCTCTCACACACACACACACACACACATCTCTTATTCTCACTGCAGCACATGTCCATCTCTTCACACCGCGGCAGAGCAGAGCTAATCCTCCACATAATCACTGTCAAGCCGGCACTGGGTGCTATTTTACCTCAGAGGAGACGGAGGTGTGAGTCTGCTTCCTCCCCGGGCTCGGTGACCTTGGCGCAGAAAGAGATGCCCGTGTCTGTGCGCGCGCGGTGTGGACTCACTGCTGCTCTGTGTTCAAATTTCCTGAGTGAGTGGGCGAGCGAGCTACTGTCTGACGTGGAGCGGAGGGAGGGAGGGAGGGAGGGAAGAAGGGAGGCTCTTGTTTCTATTTTGAAACCAGATCGGCTTCGAGGGATTGTCCCAGAGATTGCGTTGCTCCCCCCCTCTGTGTTCCTGGGTATTGCAGTAATGCTCTCATTTGATGTGCCACACACACACACACACACACACACACACGCCAACTAAAACTAAATAATAAATAATAAATGAGCAGCCGTTTTCTCTCACAGGCTGCGTTCACATTATCGTCCACACTTTGCAATTCTGATTGGTTACAATTCAGATTTGACAGTTCACATTAGTTCAGCTACGGTATTTTGTAGTGTTTCCGTTAACCAGCCCTGATTGTTCCATTCTTTGGCACCCTTACCTTGGTCAACAGGTGATCCACAAAAAGGCTGTGTGAAATGGGTTTAAAAAACATACACGTCATAAATTCACACGTTCGGACACGAGTGAAAATGAAATAAACGTGGGACGGGCAGAGGGCGGCAACAAAAATAGATTCATTTTACATAGCGAAACACATTTTAAGGTCAAATAAATCACTCTTATCGCGGCAAAATTGCTTTTATTTTGAACGTCGGATGCCGCTGGCATCAATTAAGGGGGAAAACAAGACAGCTGCGTTATATTGCTATGTGCAATTTATGTGGAATACTGGAGCAGTACAGTTACTGTGTGTGAGGCACTGTTAATTTTTTATAAACATTTTATTTCCTCTGTTTTCCCGCGATAACGAGATCGCCTTCCTCCGTTTTCTCGAGATAACGAGATAATTAATTTGAGAGATAATGAATGAAATGAAACGCGATAAGCCCAAGATTTCCGTCTTCTTAGATGACGCACACTAAAGTGTACATTACCTGTTATAGCAAGGCGTGAGGCTATTTCAGCCCGCGTCAGGCCTTGATTGAACAGATATGTGATCGAACGTCTCCTGCTCCTCTGACATTGCGACACTGAATGATGTTTCCTGCAATGATTAAATAGACTAGACTATCGTTTTGTTTTCTCGAGGTCTCAAATTAATTCATGGCAAAACAGGGCAAATGATATCTAACGTTATATTTTGTGTACTTTCTTTTTTATTATTATTATTTTCGGCTGTGGTTGATTGAAATTTGTGTTGAAAATGTGCGAGGAAATATGACGCACATCAGTATGAGAGCCCATGTGTTTTTAATCACAGTTACAGTTTGGGTAACAGGGTTTTTATTAACAGGTACAGTGTAGCATGAGACATAATGACAGTTAATGGGTCAGTTCCGTTACGGAGCATCACAGGTATGGGCGGGTGCAGGTTTTTACGGAATTGACGCGTGCTGGACTCTGCCTGGGTGGTCAGGGTGGAGCTAGACCAGCTGGGTGGGTAACGTCACTCCTTTGCAATCGGTGTAAATATCCCACAGAAGTCGAGGCAAACGCCCACACTTTAGTCTTGTTGAGACAAACAGCCTCAAACTGGGCAGGACAACAAAAAAAAGCTGCTGGATGTCCTCCACTGTTGTCTGTTGTGTCACGTTCAAAGCCGTTGTTTATTGTCGGCTAATTCTACCGTCCTGTACCGAAGCAAATTTCAAAATAAAAGTGTTTGTTTTAATATAGAACGATATACAGCTCACAATAAAAACCTATAATGCAAAATGAATCTATGAAGTAAAATAAACCAATAAATAACACATTTTTGAGATTGCTCTGACTGCCCGAGTTGGAAAATATTTGAATGAACCTACTGGTCACTTGATTTATAACATCAGTAAACATTTAACTGAGGAGTTGAAAGTCTCAATCGGTAGTTTAAGTCCTTCTTCAATAGAACACGATGCTAGTTTTGTAAATTGTGTTCTCATTTGGCTCATTTGTGATTGTTTCCCATTGATGTGACTCAGTCTAAACTGAACCACTGTAAATGTAATTTAAAGCACAAAGCAGACAGGTGCCTGTGTCAGCACAGTGCACTTAAACTATTCCAAACGTTCAAATCAAACACAAAAGCAGAGCATTGATAGCACCTGAGTGTCTGTTTTCACCCATTAATCAAAGAACAATTATAAAACACAAGATTTTGGGAACAGACCATTCCTCTCTGTCATATCACACCTCTGTTTTTCATGGAATAGAGCCACAAGCACAAAGGCCTGTGGATGCAGTCAGTGAGGATTCACATGACCCTCGCCGCGTGAGACTGTAAACCGAACTCTCCTCGTGTTGTTAATGAAAACACAAACGTGGGATCTTAAATTGTTGAAGCCCGGGAACTCCCAAAATCCAAACAGAAACTCCAGACAAGCTCACGGTGTGAGGAGGTTCAAGATGAGGCTCCAAAACCATCTTGGGGAAACCAAGACAAATATGTTTTTTTATGTCTGACAACAGAGTGTAGTTGAGACTGGGTTTCTCTCTCACACACACACACACACACACACTTTTTTAGATCTTAGTGAGGACACCTCATAGACATACATCCCCTAGACCAGGGGTCTCAAACTCAAATGACCTGTGGGCCAATGACTGTCTTGTGTGGTCAGTCAGGGGCCAGTCAAGTACAAAAAAAGCCCAACTTTTGAGTTATATATGTTAGTTATGGAGGTCTACTTACATATATTAACTTGTTTTCATGGTTAAAAACCTCCTAGTCGCTGCAAACGAGCCGATCAAAATATCTCCTCACTGACGCTCTCGTCAGCCGCGCTGTTTCAGACCAAAACCACACCCCCAGAACGTGGACTGTGTTGTGATTGGCCAGCCAACGAGAGCTTTCCCACTGTCCTGTGATTGGCCAGTTACCTGGAAGTGACGTAATAGATAGGCCAGCTCTCAGATACACAGCTCCCCCTCTGGCACGGTGAATGCTCTGCATCTCAGCAGCTACAACGAGAGTAGTTCTTCTTCTTCTGCGGTTGAATGTACGCAACCGGATGTGCCCGGACTAGTGCCAGCACCAGGAGGCGCTACGGTGTTGAGGATTTCTGATGACATCATCAGCATAGGGAAGTGCCGATCCGCTTCGCGGAGCCCAGGAAAACAATACGACACTATTTTCTCAGCAGTGGCTGAACTGTTTGTTCTGAAGCTTAAGGGTTTCATAAACGAGGTAATGACGCAGATACACACACAAACGCGGCGTTAATTGGAGCTTCCGGTCTATGTGGGCTTTAAAGTGCTTTACAAATAAAGTTGGATTGGATTGCATAATTTCAAAATATAAGTGCTTGTTTTAATATGGAACAATAAAAAAACATATTTATGATGCAAAATGAATCTATTCATTTAATAATAAAAACATATAGAAATCGTCACAACTTGATATTGTTTGGAGGGCCACATGTGGCCCCCGGGCCGCAACTTTGAGACCACTGTCCTAGACCCTTACCCTAAACCTTAACCCTATTCTAATCCTAACCCTAAAACCAGGTCTTAACCCTGAACCATTTTAACCCAGCATAAAATGTAGGTTAAGATAAGTACACACACACACATACATATCTAAGGCAGACACATAAAATAGAAACATCTTTTTTTTTTTCTTATACTTTATTAATCCCCTTAGGGAAATTATTTTATATATTTTGTTATGTTTTTGAATACAATGAAAGCAGAACTAGATATTTGGAGACGCCCGAACTTGAGTTAGTGTTCAGGGGAAGAAGAGGAGGAAACAAACCTCCTCTGTGACTCACAAACATGGTGATTATTGAAACAATGACTTATAAGGAGGCTCCGCCCCTCCGTTTGTAATTCATGTATTGTATTTTCATGTATCTAGTGAGTGAGAGTGGTTGTTTGTCTCTATGCGGGCCCTGGGATGGCGATCTGTCCAGCATGTGACCCCCGCCTATATCGCCCTATGTCAGCTGAGATTGGCACAGCTCTCCCCCCGTGACCCTCCCCCATGTGTAGGATAAAGCGGTAGAAGACGGATGGACGGACATTTAACTTAATAGTCTAATATTGAAAATCAGTCCTTCCGAGGCTGTTCAATCAGAACAGAGGAAACAGTGAATGTTAGTGCTGACCACAGACACTTTGAAGCTTGGTAAAACTCATAAACACACACGTCAAATTCAAACTAAAACGCTCTGGTTTTCCAGATAACGCATGTATTATAATAAAAAATAAAGCACTACTTCCAGGGAAAGCTGTGCAGTGATGTCAACACCATGGCGTCTAATGACTGCGCACTATCTCCTCCACATTTCAATTTTTAATGTATTTATTTAGAATTGGAACATTGCACATTATTGAACGTCAATGTGGAAACAACACTGATTAGATCTTAGCCACAGGCTAATTTACAACTGTTTCCTCCCCAGGCTGGTTGATAATGCAGGACAAATTACAATAATAAACAGAAAAGACAACCATGAGAACAAAAGACAACAGCATTATCTGTATTCCAGTTAACCACTTAACAGAGACCGACAAAATGATGAAAGAAAATGTGCGCAACAAGGAAAATTATAGGAAAGAGGGAACATCAGTGTTTAAGTACTTTAGGTGCTAATTTGATTTTGTATAGATTTGTAAATAGTGGAATAAAGGCCAATATCAATATTCAATTAATTAGGTCTGTCAGCACTGAACATGTTAATTGCAATGAATGGAGGGCCGACCTGAATGCACAAAAAAAAAAAAAACTGAAACACAATTCAACTTCTGGAAAAAAGAACAGCTCAATCACGGGAAATTAAATTAATTAAATAAATGAATAAATAAATAGAGAGATGGTGACGAGACATGATTCTGCTGCGTCTTTGTGCTGCAGCATCATTCTACACCTGTATCATTTTAGTAACAGAAAAAAAAAGAAAAAGTGAGGAGCAACTAGTGGACATATATATATATATATATATATATATATATATATCCCACCAGCAGAGGGCGGTGTCGCAAATCACTCCACAAGGTCACACGGGTGCAAAGCCGTGTTTGTGTCCTGATGTATGGATGATTTATTCAGGTTCGTAAACGCTGAACTGCCCTCACTATCATTATTATTATCATTATTATTATTATTATTATTTGAGTCTCATCACTTTTTATCTTTCCCATCCACTCTGCCTGGATAGATGGACCACTTTTTCTTTTCTCTTTTTTAACTTGTCATGTCTCTGCTTCTCCTGTGGTGTTTTTTCAGCTGGGCCACTGGGTATTTTTAGCTTCATCCAGTGGTTTGTGTGAGAGATTAATTTGAGCCAGCAGCATGAAGTCCTTCCCTCAAGATAAAACATGAATATCAGATTCGGGTTGTGCTCCGAGGGTTTTCACGGGCGAGGAAATTGTAGACAAACTCAACGGCACTGGCCCTGGCAATGGATTAATATATAAAACCCTCAGTTGAATTCACATAATATTATAAAAGAGCTACGGCTTATATAAATACAGAGGTGGGCCATTTGTTTTATATATATATTTTTACAAAATGTTGTGTGGATGAGGTTGAGGTTTTAAATCCCACTCCTAGAGAAAATTAGTGAGTGTCTCATAAGAGTTGTTAATCCAATGCTGTTTTTATCGGTGGGTTTAAATGTGTTATCTTGTGACCTTGGTGTTTAAATTCCTTCATTTGGATTTACCTAATACATAAACCTAATGAACAAGTTAGCAATGGACAAGGAGTTCCTGTGTCTCTACAAGCTAAAAATGCTCATTTTTGGACTTTGGTGTGGGAGAGTGAGCAATTTACAAACTTCAGTTTTCAGTTGCATATTCCAACCTTTCAAATGTTGTTTTGGTTTCAGAGAACCACGGTCCATTCCTCAACCTAAAGGTCTCTGTCAACATTTCTTTCACCTCATTCTTGTGTCAGATAATTGGGAATATTCCTTAATCTCAAACTCACCGTAGTCTCTTTGCTGGCATAGCTGACATCTTCCTTCCATGAGGAGTAAAACTCACTCCTCTGTGTCTCCACAGACATGAAAACAAAACACTGGGACTCACGTGAACTCTACGAGACCATTGTTTGAATATAACACTGATAAAAAAAATCATCCAGGTTCCTGCACAAAATGGCCTGTAATTCATTGGGTTAGAGACATTTAAAATACCGGCTTGCACCTTCGTTGGGATGTAGTTGGACACTGAAACAAAAGGGTGATTAAAACTGCAGTTACCACAGGTGTGCTAAGTAAGAAGGTGCAACAATCATGTTGGCCTCCAGGGGCATGACACATAAATACAATAAATGCCACACAGAACACAAAGACATTTAAACTGATGTCGATTTAAGAAACAATTAAATGCAGCATTCTAAAATCACAGTTTTAAAAAAAAAAATATGTAAATTGCATAATGTTCAAATAATCTAAGTCAGGGTAAGAACAACCAGTGAGACGGTCAAAATCCTCCTTTAAACCTGGTTTAAACAGAGACCTTCAAGAGTATGAGAGCCACACTGTATTTATTTAGATTTAAAAGTTACACACTACAGCTTTAAGTGTGTACAATCAGTTTGTCTGTTTATGTTATTTCAAAACCTCATATAACTACATTGAACTATCCATTTAAAGCTGCATTAACTCATTTGCCTGTTTTAATGCACTAGACTTTTAAACTAATGTAAATATACGCTATAAAACCATCAACATTGCATATATTTAATTCACAGGTTTTAGGCAATGTGGAAATGACAGGTTTTCGGGTTGTTTTTTTGTCTACTTCTTATTCTGCTTCTATTTTGCATTTGTATTTTTATGTTTTTAACATTTATCTCATTTGATGCCTATTTTGTACATAAGAGGTGTAAGAGGTTAATTCTCCTGGTGTGGCATCAGTAAATTCTAATTTATAGCAATGAAGCGATTAAAGGGGAACAACTGGAGTTGAGTTTTCTACTCTGCTGCTGAGCATACACTGATATAATATGCATGTGGGAAAAAAAAGGGGGGGGGGGGGGGTTGGTGAATAAAATGTATTCCCCCTACACTACCTTGACCCCTAGAGGTCACTGTATACCAGAAATCGCCTTCGCACAAAGGAAGAAGAGCAGAGCTGTGTTCTCAACTCTCACCAACTCATCACCTCTCACACCGTCATTCCTCCTCTGTGCTGGGCGGTGTTTGCCTTTACGGGGCCGACCCTCCTGATTTAAAGCCGTGTGTGAAGCTTGTGCTGCCGTGTGAGTGATGAGGCCACCGGAGGAAGAGGCGATCTGTCCACACCTTGATGTTTACCTTTCCTGTCAGGTTGTTGCTACAAAGGCAGCGATGAGCTCGGGTGTTTGGGTCAGAGAGTGACTGCAGCTGGACGGAGGGAGGGCGGGCTACATTTTCACCTCAACACCTCCCTCCAGGGTTTTGGGCATTGGGAGGTGGGGGGTGGGGTTGGGGGGGTGGTAACAAGACATCAAACAGCTGGATCCATAGACCAATATCTGCGTCTGCAGAGAGCCACACGTGTGTGTGTGTGTGTGTGCGTGCATGTCTGCAGTCTAGTCTTAGTCTTCACAAAACACACAAATCACCCTCACTTGTGTTTTCTGAGCACTGAGTTGGTTCAAAGCAGACTTCTTCATGTAACCTCAAGCGCGTTTCCATGGCTACTGTCTTCTTCTTTTTTTTTGTTGCCGTGTAAATTAAGAGCGCTGTGTAAAACCAAGCGTGCATGACCAGTCCAGGTCAGCGTGCGCCGCGGAAAAAAGCGGAGGGTTTGTGCAAATTTGAGTCGCAGTGACCCTATAGCCGACGTCTGCGCACACGTGGATGCGGAAAGTATGACCCGACCCCTAACAGAGAATAATTAAGAGTGAATATGTCGTTCTTTTTTTTTTTTATGTCGATCTTTAATTATATAATGAACTTTAATTACAAGACTGTCACTTCAGTCACACTTTGAACCCATTTATACGCGTCATAAAACTGCTTAAATCAAGTTTTTTAGAAATAGAAGCCCCCCCCCCAGCAGCTGCTTAGCTTAGCTTAGCTTGGCACAAAGACTGGAAAATATTTGAAAGAGCGAGAGTGTCTTTCTCCAAAGGCAACAAAATCGACCTTCCAGCCACTCTACCACTCACTCATTTATAAACGAGCTATAATAATTTGCAAAGAGAAGTGTGCAGAGTCACTGATTATGTGGTGAGTCCATTTGGGTCCTGTAGGAACATGGCTGCAGACACTCACCGTCGAATTGACTGTGTGGACATTTCTTGTCCCCAGGTTTGAGCCAAAGGCAAAAGGTTGGTGTTTAAAGGTAAATATGTTAGGGTAATGTAATAATGTAAATGCATATGGGGACACGGTGACGTGCTAGCTTGTTAATACAATAATGGAAGAAACTTTAGAAAATGACTTTTTTTTTTCCAGATGACTGGCCAGGTATCTCCTCCCTACCCAGAAACAAAAAACTCAAGCTGGGCCTGAATGCTATGCATCGTCAGTCACCAAAGAAAAGGCCGAGATGGAGAGACAGTGGGAGTTTTGTGGGGGATGGAAAGAGTGCTGAGTGTTCCTGGGGTGCTGAAAGTGCTCTGCCCACTCCTGTTATCCCCAAAATGCAAATGATCACATGACCGTGATAATAATCAATCCCAGCAGATAATCCCTGGCTTGTGTTGTTTCTAAAAGTTTGAAAATCAAAGTTAATATTAACATTAGTTTACGGCCAAACTTCCTGTTTCTGTGCACGAGACAAACAACAGCCAACAAACGTTTTTAAGTGCTCGTTGCCCCCGCGGGCTCTTCAAACAGTTATCTCCCATCAGATATGTGCACTTCCTCCACTCTATTCAAAATGAGTAACCTATTAACAAGACATTGTTTTCAGCAATTACCCCTTTACGGTTCCTTTAAAATGCTAATTTAATGGTCCACGCACACTTGCGCAAACAGTCGCAGCACAATTACAGCAAACTGGGCATCTGCTGGGGATACCCACTCACAACTGTGGACACCACGCTTGTAATTGCACGACAATATATTCTCCACTTTGTTCCATAAAACTGAAAGTAAAATGGTAATCCATGTCCAAAAGTAAGCCGTTGTGTCTCTTTGCATACTGACACTGGTTTTACTGTTCACCCAGCAGAGAGGAGGATGGATTTGATGAAGAGGATCTGGTTTATCTGGCAAAGTGCTGTCTTACTTGGCTCGGTGTAAAAAAATAAACAAGCAAAGGTAGCAGAGTGAGAGGTCCTCTTTGCCACAATATGGTGGGATCTCTGTATGAAAGAGGCCAGTGTGTTCAGCCCAGTCCATACTAGCCACAGTGTATGCATGATGTAAATGTCATCATCCACCCATATGCACTGGGGTGCACACAGGCCAAATGTCTGTGGCTGGTTGACTGTGCGCCAACCATTACATATTTCCACTCCAGTTGTTAGGACCTGTGCTCTCAATTTGCTTGCAGTCGTACAACTGGAGGATGATTACGTTTAAAAACAAAAACCGACTTGTTGTTTGCGTGAGTCTGACGTTAAAACTGGACTTTTGAAAACACATATGTCGGCGCAGCGGAAATTGGACTAAATCGAATTTTTCAAAGTCACCCAAACTGCTCATCCCAAAACAACATTTTCCACGGTTCCCACCCCCCAGGCTTTGACCCGGAAATAATTGTGGAACCCCAGCACACAGGAGAAGAAAACAAAAACATGGAGACCGGTCCAGACCGGTGTGTTTTTTTGAATTAGGAGAATTCAATTACGCTCTGTCAGCTTAAAGAAATAAATATGTGGACGTTAATGCATGCGAGGTTAGACATGGTACCTACTCACCACCAGCTAAAGTTGTAAGGTCATAGTTCAACTGAAACTCACACCGGTATATAAACTGTTGTTTGTATACTGGGACAAATATAGTAGTCCAATCCAATGGATTAGTCGAGCTACAATCATAGCTCGGTTTAATATAAATAAACACACCTGGTTTTTTTTTAAGGGGAGGTTCTGTGAGGAGTTCTTAAAGTAACCCCATTAGTAAAACCCATGGTGGTTGACATACAACCGTATTGTGCCACCGCCACCTACTGCAATGGAGTGGAATAGAATGGAGCAGTCGCTGTGGATCTGTGCGACGTCATCTACCCATGTCTGCGATGGTATAGACTCTGCACCGTTACCGACCATATGCAGCCTGTGTGGACCATATATGCGTCAACGAGACATGCTCCTGGTTAGGACAATATGTCGGAATGGAATGAAATGTGGGATTAAAGTTGTTTAACTTAAGGGTGAACGTATAATTGTCAGTTTTTGTTGAAGTCAAACTCCTTGTATGTGTCATACTTGGCCAATAAAGATGGTTCTGGTTCTGATTTCTCTGCACAAAGAATGGAGCGGTCTTCAGTATAATTAGCAGTGAATTTAGCAAAGTGATGACATGAGCCTGGTCCCTGAGGGTCGGCTACTGTCACTGACCTGGATTATATTTGTGGTTAACAACAAATATCTGATCAGCAGGTTGGAACTGATGAAGAATCATGAAGTCAAATGGCTGTTTTCAAGGCTTGGTGACCACCGAAACGACAGATGACAACAGCCCTGTGGCACGTTTTCATTGAAAAACACAGCATACGTGACCACAGAACAGTGAACAGTGGTGTAACAGGCCCCACACCACACAGAGTAAGGATCTTTGTGTGAAGCTGAGGCAGGAGTGGGTGTGTGGCAGCGAAGTTAAGAAAACACGTCTCTGCTGCTTTTAACTGTTTCTGTCGTCACGGGCATCAATAAAGCCTGTGATGCCGTTGCCATTAACCTGTCTGACCGTGAAGTAATGATTTTGGTCAGCTGGAGGAGGAGGATAAAGGAGAAAAGGTTCGGCTGTTTCCATCACGCTCGCATATTTCGAAGCAAGAGCCGCGTTTAAATATGTAGACATGTCCATGGAGGAAGTAGCAAACCTCAGTCCTCCCTCTCATTAACCAGTGACAGCGACGCAGTCTCATTAGAAATGAACAAAAGAAGAAAGAGGTTGGGGGTTTTTGACACTTGGGTCAACACAGCAATCTGTACATGGATGTGGCAGAGCGCCATGTGGAGAACATGCAAACGTGACCCAGTTAGGATGTGTAACATCACAACACAACCGGGCGTCGAACGGTGGTTACACATTTCTGTTAGAATAAGTCTCCAATCATTATAATTCTGTATTGGTTTTGTTTTCACTTCATACAAATATGCAGTATTTAGTGGTCATACTGTACATATTTCCCCATAGCTGCAGAAATGGACTGTCAAAAATTTGACAAAAGTAAAATGAAACACACAAAAAAACAAATTTTATATTGGAAAAAATTGTCTTTAGTTGTGATGATTTTCACCAAAAAAATGCCGTATGAAACTATTTTGCATCTTTTACTTTGGATCAATCGTTTAAATCCATGGTTCTCAAACTGGGGCACGTGTACCACCAGTGGTACGCGAGCTTCCTCGGGTGGTGGAGGAGGAGGATGAGAGAAAACATGATTTATTTACAGCACTGTATTTTAACAGTTGGCAATAATGAAAGTCACTGGGTATTAAAAGTTTGAGCCCAGTCAGAATGGGGTATAATATAATACCTTTTTGGCATGTAAAGGCCACCATAGTTCCATCTGCAGTCCCAACAGTAGCTGTGACTCAGTCTTACACAGTGGACCTCTACTTTCTTCAGGGTTTCTTCTTCACAGCAGGGTTGCGTCACTTACCTTGTGTAAATTGCACTCGCATCAATATTTATGAATTCCAATATGTGCCTTTAAAAATCATAAGTCCTTGAAGTAGCGAGGTGAAAGAAACTCTTTCATTATTAATCAGCTTTTCTTTTGTTCTGGCGCTTCAGTGATCTGTTGAAGTGCATGGAGGTTGAATATGCTGATGTCCTCACCCCCCGCCAGCCCCCCCATCCACCCCCACGGTGTTCCTCCCAACTGTTTGAACAGCTGGGCTTTTCTTTATCACTGCTGTAGACCCACCACTGATTCTTCCTGGTGGGAGGGGTAAGTGAGGTGAATCTGTGTGAAGGTGGGGGGTCCAAGAGTCGGAGGCTCCCAGCAGGAAGGAGTTCTGCTCCGACTGCAGACACGTTTGCCAGAGCTGCAGCCACAGTCATGAAAGAGACACACCGATTTATAACTTTACTGCCAAGACATTTTTATCCCATATCTCATGAGTCTTAATGATAACAATTAATAGTAAAAATGATGCTGTTATGTTGACAAATAACGTAGGTTTTTCCACCGTGCAGTATAGTATAGTACGTTTCTTTGTTTTTTTTTTGCATTTCCTTTAGGAAGAGTGCCAAACCGAACCCGACCATGATGGAAACACGTCGCATATGCTTCTGTCATCAGTTTCATTCATACGAAAACAGCCCCATGTGAACCGCCATTTATCTTTTCAATAATAAAACCGATGTGCCATCTTATTTCCCTCTGCGTATTTTCCACAATGTTCACACTAGTTCAGTTTGACGTAAGTAAGTGTAAATGTCAGAGTGGTAAAGTGCAAAAGAGTTGATTAAGAAGCCAAATGAGGTATTGAACTGATTCGCGGGCTGGCGTGCAGCAGGGTAATCATTGCATAGAAAGCACGCCGGTCTAATTGGAGCAAAGAAAAACAGGACAATTGGGTTCTCAGATGAGAAGCAATTTCACCTCAGGGTGAGAGATAATTACAATCGATACTCAAACCTCCGGCTAAAGTTCTATATACTCTGACCTTGACACCGAAGTTGAATGCTTTGTGCTTTGGCAGTTGGGGTTGTATTTATTTATTTTATTTTATTTTACTTTCGGATAACTGACATTGATATCAGTAACGATTTCCAAATTAGGAGCGGAATTTGCCTTCACGCTGGTGTCCAGAGCAAGATTATTGTGAATAAGGAGCCGGCTCAAAGAAAAAGGGGAGACAACGGTGATGAAGGCCTAGTGTGTAAGATTCTAGAGAGTAAGAGAGTTTGTAGGCATATGTTTGTTACTTTAATACTTTAAAATGAAAATCATCTGCTTTGCGGCTTTAAAATAAGTCTTTTTTTTAGGTGACTTACTAAGTGCAGACATTGTTTGGATAAGAAATACCTAAAAAACATTGAACGTGCCCCTGGACTAGTTTCCATTTATATGACGATTACTGTTAATATTGTGTACAAATCATTCAACGTATTAACGATCGGCGAGGAGGCCGTCTTTAATCTGCCGTGAGGACAGATTTGATTTCGCGTGGCTCAGGAACGTGGACACATGCATCAACAAACCACCCCTGAATGTGGTTTTTGTGATCAGATCTGAAGACGCATTCAAGGCGGCTTGGGTGTCTAAAGCTATCGAATCAGCTCAGTGAGGAGGGATGTTAATGCCAGGTCTGAATGGGGGTCTTTAAGGCTGCGTGAGTGTTACCTCTTTAGGGCCTTTTCTGACATAAAAACCCAAAACCTGGTCCTAATGAAGCATAAGCTCGTTTCTGAGGGAACTGATCCAGTTTAGGGCTAAAATTGAAGCATGAACTGGTTATGGTTAGACGTTTCAAACGAATGGAAGTCAGCGCAGTGTCCTAAGAAGAACAGCTGAATCTGTGTGTGTGTGTGTGTGTGTTTTCTTGAGAGTGCGGGGGGGTGTTACGGGGTGAAAAGACGCGTGTTGACAAATCATATGGCCATCAGTCTGAGCCACCACACTCCATGCCAAAGTCAGTCGTCCCATTAATTACGAGAGGCAGGAATCCTAACTGCGCTGCACACACACTGCCTCATTTATCCCCACTGACCAGTTCACACAGCAGACATTTTGTTTCGAAGCCCTGCGACTTGTAATTGGCAGCGGCCACACAACACAGACCTTAACACTGGCCACTTTGGAGCCCCTCAGCCACCCGTCAACATCAGCCTCACACAGGCGCGGCCTTGACAACGCGCGCACTGTTCCCATGTCTAAATGCTCCTGTGTTGCTCCAGCGAGGGCCTGAATGTGGCTCGACACCTGGAATGAGCCGTAAGGCAACGCGCTCCAAAGATCCACTCCTCAAACATGATGCACGTGTGCGTCGGGCAAGAAATGAGTTGATGCGAATAAATGACTCCGTGCTGCAAATGTGACACTGATACTCAATCTTTCTCTGCCATGTTTGTCTCGGAAAACCACAGCGCGTTCGGGTTTGTTTGTGATTCACACACAAACCACCCTTCTATCGAATAGTGATAGAGAAGCAGTCTGTATACTGAGAATCATTAGAAATGGGCAGCAAAACAAATTGGTTGTTTGTTTTTTGGGCCACTTGGGGCTCCACAGCAATCTCTGCACATAGATGTGGGCCGTCGACTCTAGTGAGAACATGCAAACTCAACCTCATTAGGATCAAGACAGGATTAGGTCTACAAATAGCATTTCAACATTTCTGTGAGGAAAGAGGCCAACATTGCTAACTCCCTTATTTTAAGGGAGATTTCTGGTCCTGGTTGGTTGAATTAAAGGTGACATCGAATGCTTGTATCGCACATATATGTTAGTTATGGAGGTCTACTTACATATATTAACTTGTTTTCATGGTCAAAAACCTCCTAGTCGCTGCAAACGAGCCGATCAAAATATCTCCTCACTGACGCTCTCGTCAGCCGCGCTGTTTCAGACCAAAACCACACCCCCAGAACGTGGACTGTGTTGTGATTGGCCAGCCAACGAGAGCTTTCCCACTGTCCCGTGATTGGCCAGGTACCTGGAAGTGACGTAATTGGTAGGCCAGCTCTCAGATACACAGCTCCCCCTCTGGCACGGTGGATGCTCTGCATCTCAGCAGCTACAACGAGAGTAGTTCTTCTTCTTCTGCGGTTGAATGTACGCAACCGCATGTGCCCGGACTCGTGCCCGCACCAGGAGGCACTACGTGGTGAGGATTTCTGATGACATCATCAGCATAGGGAAGTGCCAATCCGCTTCGCAGAGCCCAGGAAAACAATACAACACTATTTTCTCAGCAGTGGCTGAACTGTTCTGAAACTTTAGGGTTTCATAAACGAGGTAATGACGCAGATACACACACAAACGCAGCGTTAATTGGAGCTTCCGGTCTATGTCGCCTTTAAGTGGGGGGAAAACATGAAGACACAGGAAGAAATTCAACAGCATGATACGGCATAAAAACCCCTGCTGCAGTGCAACTGCAGTGTGTCACATAAGCTCAACTCACTCAATGTCTCCCACTTTATCCTCCACCTGAGGGTCGCACGGAGCTGGAGTCAATCTCAGCTGACACAGAGCGAAAGAGGGCGTGGTACGCCCTGAACAGCTCACCACCAGTCCATCACAGGCACAATATATAGAGACGAACGGCACCTCACGTTCTTACACTCCGCTCTACAAGCGATTTAAGCCGTGTTTCCACTGAGTGGAACAGTTCTGTTCGTATGGCACGCTACGGTATGTCTTTTTTTTTGTTTCCTTGTAGGAATAGTACCAAAATAACCGACCCCAACCGTTCCATTTTTGGCACACGTCCCTTGGGCTACCAGAGTAAAATGGTCCAGGTATAGAGCTGGACCGGTCAGTCATCTGAATGCATGCCTGACCCAGGGCTTTACCGTTACTGCCATAAAAGAACATGTTCTTTTAATCAGATGCACTATTGTGCGTCGTTCATCCCTTTACAGTATATAAGTTGCCTAAGCTAAAAACATACAGTACATTAAGACATACCAGGCCACTTCACCCCTCCTCTGTGCTGTTGTCATTGGCAGCGAGTAGCACCTTGAGCTAAGCATGCCGGGTAGCCTTTTTTACAGCACCGTTACTATTCTGAGTATAATGACTGGCGGCCTGCCATGTGCAGCATTAGCCGCTCAGTGAGCTTTGCTGCCAACATCTGTGCTTCATAGAGACAGCGGAGGCTCTGGTGCTGGTTACTCAGCTGACAGGCCTGAGTCGTAGCGCCGCATACCTCCACGCTATCTTCCAAACTGATGGGGGGTGGGTGGTGCAGTGAGGGGTACGGGAGGTATTTCACAGCCAGATAAAAAAACATCTATCATTCAGGCGCCGATGTGACCGAACAAATCGGCTGTGGGCAGAAATGAGGATTTCAGCAGTAGAGGAATGCGAGCGTCGAGGCGCGACGCGAGGCTGCGCAGGGGAAGATGGGATGGGATCTAGTAGCCACAGCTTGTGACAGACAGCTTATGTAAAAGTCCCTTTTCAGTGCTGGACTGAAATCTGATGGGATGTTTTTGGTTGTTTCAAAGAATGAAACAAAAAGTAACACATATCAAACTCATTGTGGGTTGTTTTTTACATCAAGGCGTATAGTTTTCTGTTAGGGCTCCTTCTCTCGGTGGAGGTTAATGTTTTCCAGCGCGAGGCCTCAGCAGAGAGAGGAGGGAGGCCATGAGGAAGCAATCAACCCATCGATGAGTGGGCCTGTGGGGAACGGTGCGATCCCCCACATCTGCCCTCTCCCCAAATCCTGCCCAAGTCTTCAGGGAGCTAATCAATCACCACAAGCAGGCAGAAAACACCCGGGCGTGCAATTCCTGCCCCACATCTCTGCTGCTGAGTTTGTGTGTTGTGTTTGTTCTTCCCCACTGAGAAGTCAGCACACAGAGGAGCGGAGGGAAAAAAAGAAAAAAGAAAAGCAAGTTATTATCTGTGATGTTGATCAGCTGAGTCAAGTGGGACATGTTCCTCCACGGTGAGTTGTTCAGCTGCGGAGGGAGAATTTTATTTTTATAATGTTTTAGCCGTTCTATCGTTGATGAGCCAATTGGAATGACATCACTCGACTCTCGGGTCAAATTCAATCAAGCTGCTCCTCGCACAAAGTCTTTTTGATGGATGATGTCATAAGCTATAAGTGGAAATAAAGTGTGTTTTAATTTTGGGGAGGAGACAAAATTGAATCACCTTTCTCTGCATTCTGTCCCAGACGTTTAGAACCACTGCACTGTTCAGCGGGCCATTTTATTTCTGGCACAATCCAGTTGTTTTATTGACAACTTTTACTTACAGATGACCTAATACGGGAAAATATGACATGTGTTTTGCCACTTGAAAACACAGACGACCTGATGAAACAGAACAATGTGTGAAAACGTTGCGGAAAATACATTTCCACTACACTCCATACATTTCGTTTTGAGGTTAAAGCGATATTCATCCAGACGAGGTTTCAGCCCTGTCAGAAATAATCTTTATCCTCACGAACACAAACTAAAATTGTGAAAAGCTTTGCTAAGTTGTGGCTTATGTTTTTCACCGTTCACACTAAAATGCAGGCCTTTTAAACAAAAACAGAGTAGCCCGTGACCATCTGGAAGGGAAATGTGCTTGTAAATGGAGAGCTGCTGTTTCCACTCCCAGGACAGGTCAAGGGCTGCGGTGCCCCTGAAGCAAGGTACCCAACCATCATTGCTCCCATTGTTTGTGTGTTCACTACTCGTGTGTAAAAAAGGATGGGTTAAATGCAGGGGTCAAATTCCCTTACTAATTGGTGTGTGTCCAATGAAAGTAATTCATTCCCACTGGTTTAAATGGGTCTTTGACAGGCTTTCATTGGCTCCTGTTCCAGTTTGCATCAGTGGGAACAGAAGACCCAGGTGAACATGCTCATTTCTTGTTTGTCTGGTTCATTTCTGGCAAAGCGGTGCGAATTCCTGCGGCATTTCCAGTACAGTATATGTCAGGCGTGAATGTTCCAGCTATTAGCATAGCCACAAATGTGTGTGGCGAAGCCTACTTTTCACAGCTTTGGACAGCACTCAATGTTTTGTTTTTTTTCATTTCATCAACTGGATCAATTGAACAATCGATTGAGAGAGGGACCAAAGTACACGATACAAAGTAACCTGTGACACTTTAGTTTCTGGAGTCACATTTCATGCAGAGTTGATGGTATTAATCGCCTTTATTACCCACTATTTTTCGTTTGAAAGAGGCTTAAGTGAGCTGTTAATAAATGTGTCAAAACAAAACAATAGTCTGAGGCATTAGGGGGAGTTCTTCTTTGTTTTGCGAGCTGCCCCCATTTGCCTCTTTTTGCACACAAATGAGTTGTCGCGTGACCAAAGGACAGGTCTCACACCTGTGGCTGCAGACCTGTTACAGGGGCAATAAATCATTCACTCCATTCCTTTCAGAAAACAATGGAACCGCTGATCATCAATCACTCGCGTCGTAGGATCAAGGAAATAAACGGCCTCACACCAGCATTCTCCTGATGCATATTTGACATCTGGTAAGGGTGGCTGGAGCTTTACATGCTCTGCAATGTGTATTGTCACCAAAACGGCAAGTAGTTCATCCAGTTAGACTGTGAATGTTCTTGTGTCTTGAAACCTACACCATGTCTCAGTGTTTTTGCAGCTTTCAAACTGAACCTACAGAGTGAGTCTTTAAATTATTTATTTATTCATTTAAATCAACTCACCATCCGGGTCAGTGTGACTCTCATCAGATGAATGCGCTTGTGTCCTCATTGAGAAGCGGAAGTGCCGGTGGACAGTGAAAGTATGACCTTGGTCAACAGGAAACGGTTGAACATTTTGCCTGAGGGGAGGCTGACACATCTGCCACATCTGCCACAACATGCAAAACCCCACGAAGAAGCCCTTTAGTGTGCAAATGAGGAAAGAGCATGTGCCCTTTTAAATTGCAAATGGCGAAAATATCTGTTGGCTTTCAAGTGCAGAATGTTAATTAAAACCTCTATAATGGATTTTACATGAAAGGTGAATGAGGTTGTTACGTGTCCTTTACCACAAAGGGAAACTTTTGTCTAATGTGTTATATTATATATATATTATAATATATAATATATATATTATATATAGTATATAAATGATTTGTGTGTTAAAAAAATAAATAAATAAATTGGGAGACTACATGAATGTAACCAGCCTCTGCACACATGTCGAAACCTGTCACATTTGTGGCTCAATTACTGATGTCGGTTACAGATGGGTTTAATGAAAATTGGGTTTAAATAAATAAAAGTTGTGATGTAAAAGCAGAGCGGAGCCGCTTACTAACAGAACGATAATAAAAAAGCACAAAAAGTGGTTAACTGGCTATTAATGAGAACAACTAGTGTCAGCCAAAATACCAAATATATGCTGAATCCAGCTCTAATTGTCTATATAAGATTATAACAGAGTGAATATCTTTGGCTTTTTAGTAAACTGATTTATGAATCCTGGTGGGTGAAGCAGCAGTTTTATTCTCATGAAGCAGCTTCTCATTGCCACAAATAAAAGTGGTCTCTTGGGTGCAACCGCACAAACGTGTCTTATTTAAAGCTGCGGTTTGTAACTTATTGATTCTTGTTGATGTCATCACTCTGCCTCTCTGTAGTGTTCTTGAACAAAAAGTAACAACATGTAAAAATATTTGGATGTTGAAAACCGGCTCTGTCCGACCAAACTATCAGACCTGACGGAGGGAGCGTTTGTGTATATACAGCAGCAGCGCAGGGACAAGTGGGTGGGAACAAGACCCATTTATCAAGTATTTATCAAGTTAAAGTTAAAGTTAAGTTAAACTGCTGAATGGCCAGGTTTTTCAGAGCAATTCACTTCAGTCATGCTCCTACGTACTTGACTCACTGTCACTGTCACTGAGATAAAAAAATCACTTCCTGTGTGCAGGACAGGCAACACAAAATCTGAACACCACACCACAATACTTTGTTTATGTTTAAAAGTTGAAAGTTTAAAAGTTACTGAAATAATAATATTGCGAGAATAAAGTCGTAATATTACGAGAAAAAAGTCCTAATATTATGAGAATAAAGTTCTTATTAATCAAGCAAAGACGATCAGCTTCAACCTGCGACAAGATGAGAAACGTGGAATCTTGTAATTACGATTTTATTCTCGTAATGTTGCGACTTTATTCTCGCAACGTTGCGACTTATTCTTGTAATGTTGCGAATTTATTCTTGTAATATTACGACATTATTCTCGTAATGTTGCGACTTTAGTCTCGTAATGTTGCGACTTTAGTCTCGTAATGTTGCGACTTTATTCTCGTAATGTAACGACTTTAGTCTTGTGATGTTACGACTTTATTCTTGTAATATTACAACTTTAGTCTCATAATGTTGCGACTTCATTCTCGTAATGTTGCGACTTCATTCTTGTAAGGTTGCGACTTTATTCTCGTAATGTTACGACTTTATTCTTGTAATGTTACAACTTCATTCTCATAATGTTGCGACTTTATTCTCGCAATGTTGCGACTTTATTCTCGTAATGTTGCGACTTCATTCTTGTAATATTACGACTTTATTCTTGTAATATTACGACTTTATTCTTATAATATTACGACTTTATTCTCGTAATGTTGCGACTTTATTCTTGTAATATTACGACTTTATTCTTGTAATGTTGCGACTTTATTCTTGTAATGTTGCGACTTTATTCTTTTAATGTTACAACTTTATTCTCGTAAGGTTGCGACTTTAGTCTTGTAATGTTACGACTTTATTCTTGTAATGTTGCGACTTTATTCTTGTAATATTACGACTTTATTCTTGTAATGTTGCAACTTTATTCTTGTAAAGTCTTGTCATTCTCGAAAGATTTCATTTTTTTTCTTTGTTGTTTGGCCCTAACAAACCCAACACATTTCAAATTCATTTCTTAATTGTGATATTCAACACACTGTGAACTAACAGTGTGTTCACAAACATGAACTCCATTTCCCATGCGCCCCCTGTGCAAGTGTCTCCTCCCCCCACATACCTCTGCTGTGTGCTCACGCTGCTGTGGGGGAACCTCAACAGCACAAGTTTCCCCAAGAAGAAGAAGAAGAGAAGCAGCAGTAGCAGCAGCAGCCGCGCGGAGCACGGCACAAAAGTTTCTCCACGGGAATGGGCGAGTTCCAGAAGGACGCTTTTCTTTCACACCTCACACCCACCATCATCACAAACACTCGGATTTAAGGATCTTCTGTGGTGATTTTTTTTCCCCCCCCAGACGCAACAGAATTGGGATTTCTCTCTCTTTGGATTGAAGGATCAACTTCTCTCCCTCTCTCTGTTGTGCGGCAGAGGAGAGGAAAATGTGTCCCTCCACGAAGCCCTGCGGTGTTGTTGCAAAGTCCTGCGTGTTTTTCCTGCTTGTGTGGACTCTACAGCGTGGATGTGGTGCCACCGATACTCGGACGTGTCCCGCTCCCTGCTCGTGTTTTGGGGAGCTCGTGGACTGCAGCCGGATTAGAAGGGGCCAAATCCCAGACGCGATCCCGGAGTGGACAGTTCAGCTGTGAGTCCCGGTTCATCACTGTCACTCGTCACGCATAATGTTGTAATTTATTGAAGTGAACATGCGCTCACACATCTGTCCGTGGATCAGATCCACTAGACTTGGGGGTTTGAGTGGATCTGACCTCGCTCTGCGCGGATGGGATGATCCACATTCCTGTCGTAGTGAAAACGCGAATGGCTTGTAAACCACACACAGAGAGAGAGAGAGACGCCTGTGTTATTATTACTCAAGTAAAAACAACACTTGGTCGCCTTTGCTTTGATTTAATGGGGGAATTTGGCACATCTGGATCAGCCAGGAAACTCTGCGCAGCGTCTCTGCTTCACCTAAACTTAACCAAGACCAAAAAATGACATTACTTTTCCTTCTTGACTAAAAAAAAAAAAGAAAACTTTACAAAACTGTTGGCCTCACATTTCCTCCTTAACACTTTGGCTTTAATAAGCCACATGCGTCTCTACACGTCTTATTAATTGCATTGTTTCTTGCAGCAGCATGAACAAAAAGGCCACTCGTTTTTTTACTACTGACCATTGTGCTACAACCAGGGTTCTCAAACAGTGGTATGTGTGCCACCAGTGGTCCGCAAGGTTCTTCTGGTGGAAAATAACTGATCATCGCTCCATCTCTAATTTTACTTAGGATAAGTCTGCCTCCTGTGAAAAGTCTATAGTTGACTTTGCTGGGAACTATTTACACCACTGTATTTTAACACTGGCGTTAATTGTGTTACTTTGAGAGCTCAATGTTTCCTCAGGTGATATTTGGTTTAAACCGTTTGAGAACCCCTGTGAGGGCTGAACAATTTAGGTAAAGCATCTAATCCATGTGTTATAGATTCAAAACAAGACGGAAAACCCCTCAAAATATTAACTACGACACTTAAAGGCAAGAGTTCTCTCTAACATTTGTGTATTGCATTTTAAAATGGCGTTTCAACCATACATTGTTTCAGTCCTACGCCCCCTGCAGGTAATCCACTGAAATGAGGTTCAACTGCAAGTATTTCTAGGAGTTATTACAACACCGTTAGTGGTTTTTGTTAAATAAGAGGTCGGCCATGGTGTTAACATAACGGTTTGTTTGACAGTGTGGTCCTAACAGTCTTTTCATTTGCACCGATTGGACGTGTGTGTGTTTGTGGTGTTGCTTCAGGTTCCAGATTTAAACGTCAACAACCTGGAGGCCTTCACAGCCATTAAGGTGTAAATCAGAAGTAGCCTGTGTGCAACTTTTGTAGTAGACATTTTTTTGTCCTAGTTAATTTAACAATAATGCAGGTTTTTTTCTTACTTTTTATTGTAAACAAATAATTGCAGTGTCTTTGAATTTGGTCAAAACGTGATTTCCTTTCTTTTGCAATTAACTGTGCAGCCCTAATCTCTACAACTCCTGTCTGTTGACTCCATAAGTTGCGACATCTAAAGCTGAGGTTTGGGCCAAAAGGCAGCAGAAGCTGACATACCCAGCACCACTTTTAGTGGCATGTTCTTCGGTGTGTTCTGCTTTCGAGATAATTATTGTTACTGGAGTTTTATGGCCCCGCGTTAAGCAGGAGCACTTGATTTTTATTGTCTTGTGTTAGGATCTAGTGGTGCTTGACACTCGGCGTCTGGTTCAAGCCATTGCTTCACTGTCGAGTTTAGTAATTCTCTTTCTAAAATGTGCTGCTCTGGAAACTCGCCGTTGCCAGAGAAAATAGTCGCAGCCTCAGCCCTCATATCCAACGCCAGCCTTCCCCAACTCGAAAAAAAAAAAAAAAGGGAAAAGAAAGAAGAAATAGTTCCACATGGGGGGAAAAAAATTCTTTTCACTCTGGCATGGTAATTTTTACGAGTTGCTCTCCAGCACATCTTAAACCCCTCAAACCACCCGACTCTTTGTTTTCCAGCACCCCATTATTTCTGCTGAATTAGCAACTGCGGAGCCAGAGATGGTACTGATTAAGGAGGAGCGTGTAGGATTAGTTTGAAACAAACTCGCAGGGGGAAAAAAAAGGGGTGGAGGGGGGGGAGAAAGTAGGAGGGAGAGAAAGAGAGGAGCACAAAGGAGACGGATTAAGCCGTGAATATCAAGGAAGTTGTTGGGGGGGGGGGGGGGAACAGGATCAAGATTAGATGCTCTCCCACTTCTCCTTTCAACTTAAACATGATATGTGCATTATTGGCAACATACAATGCAATTTAATGACAGCTGCTCTGACTTTTTTGATAGTAAAACCATTTCAGTAAAAAAAAAACCTCATGTGCGAGCCATTTGAAATATTCTTCTCCCCTAAAGAGGAAATAAGCAGCCAACAACATGAGTAAAATGTTGATTTTTGGATTGCATCGGATCTGAGCCAGTGATTTTGACCAGTATCGGACCAATAGCGTTACTGAGTATCACATCGGCTCATTCGCAATCCGAAATGTATGTTTTAGCTAAGAGTTCTGAATAGGAAGCAACTGTTTTAAATTCTTCCTTTCAAAAGCAACACTTTAGTCAAAGTTTGCAGGTTTTTTTTGGTCATGTGAATCCATCATTTTAACGGAAATGTATGGAAGAAATGGTGCAGTTTAGTTGCAAAATCTGCCGCGCCGCGTTGTTATCGTAATCTAAAGCATTGCTGACAGCTCTCATAACCTCAAGAGGAAGGTCATTCACTCACTTTTCAGCCTCTGATAAGAATGTGGCGCAGAGTACATTCTCACCGCAGCCCGAAAGTCTGTGCAGCGGCACGGTGCGTTATCTTGCGCCGCTTTGTGAGGGAAGTGGAAGTGTCGGGGGCTACTCAGGGTTTATCTAGCGCGAATGATAGGATGCCTTTCCCCTATGGCCCCTAGTGCTAGAACTACAACAACAACAACAACAGCAATATCACAGAGAACTTGGGAAGAAAAGGAGGAGAAAGTGGCTGGTTAGCTTGAGCGGGTCAAGTAAAACTCGGGTTGAGTGTTTCATGAAACTTTCCACCAAAAGAACAAAAACAGGCCCCAGAAAATTTCGACAGGGGTGTTTCAGATCTATGAAAGGCGTCCCTCTCGCTTTTCCTGGCATTGTGAATACATTACCAGTTGTTAGGTTCTTCCCCTCTTCCCAGAGCTCCTTGATGGATTCCAGATGAGGGAGGTAAGGAGGAGGGGGTGGGGGAGGTGGGGGGTGTAAAGAAAGAAAAAAAAAAGTGTCTGGCACCACAGCGTTGATCGTGCACAGCAGCGTCAATAACTCCACCACTTTATGGCGCACAAGGCTCTGCTTGCCAGACTCCTTGAGCTGGTTTTCAGGCTCATTTTCCAAAAACAGGCAGCAAAAATTAGAGGCTCACCCCCAGTGAGCTGCAGTCAGGACTGCTTCAGTCGAGTCCAAAACCAGGTTCGGTCGAGATAGAGTCAGACATGATATGGAAATGAAGCCAGAGACCAAAGCTTATCAGACGCTATGCAAAACAAAACAAACAAATCTCCATGTACAAAATAACGTTGATTTTAAAATAAAAAATGTTGTTTTAAACCCTTTAAAGTGAGAGTTTGCTGCTTTTTCTCCCTGTTAGACGGGCCTTTTTTGGCTGGACGTTGGTAAACTGCTCTCATCCTGCACCAAAGTCCATAGAGAAAATCTGAGATTTTTTACATAACAGCACACAGGACTTGTTTAATCCACTGCTGCCTCTGTTATAAGTGATACAAGTTTATAAAGTGAAGCAACAGTAGGCCAGCGTGTCCCTGTGAGCGAAAAATGTTGATTTTCTTCATGGACTTTGGTGCAAGAGAGTGAGCCGTTCACAAATGTCAGTTTCTCGGCGAAATGTATGCTCTCTAATAGGGAGATAAAGCAGCAAGTGTTCACAAGATATTGTAGATTTAAGCAGGCATAGATGTTATGAGGTGAAGCTTTTATGAAGTGGCCAAAACCAGTTTATATTGTTCTGTTCCTGTGCGGGCCCCATGCTGGTTCAAAGTCAGTGTTGATAATGTGTCCAATACCTCTTCAAAAACCCGAACTGTCCCTTTAATTGAGCTGTGAAATACTGACAAATAGAGCTAAGATGATACGTTCAACTATGTCAATAAAAAAATAAAATAAAATTTGCATACTTTAATACTTTTAGATTTGAGGTCTGGCTCGAGCCTTGGCCAGTTGAAAGTTCCACCGCAGCACTTTTATCGAGTTCCCTCGCCAGGTTCCAGCCTCCTTTCCACACAAACGAATTCCAGCCCTCAATAACTTATCAGCTTGTCTGTTTTGGCCTCGCTTCTCAGCGCAGGCCTGGATATGAAGCGAGCTGTTTTGGCACAGTTGTGTCATGAAAAACCAACACCAGACGTTTAACTTCAAACCCTTAAAATAGCCTTTTTTGGTCTTGAATGTGCAAGCAGTTTGTTTTGGAACTTATTCTGTTGCTTCCCCATTATACTTGCATGCAGTCAGTTCAGAAAGAGCGGCTCTGGTGCTTCTCATTGAAGAATAATATTCCGGCAATTCTATTTCAGAGGTTGATAATGGAGTTATATGTAGTTTAAAACCCCCAGTTCACACCCTGTAGGAGAAACAGGACAATCAACCATGTTTAGAACCATTACTTTTTCAAGTTCGTACAAAAAATACTGAGATTGGACTTCATGGTGACTTGGCGTGATCTGAAAGTGCTTTTAGTATTATTCTCAAGTTGTCTTTCATGTAGCTAATAAATCTTATCTCTGTTTATTTGATTTAACAGGCCATTTCATTTCATCACCATCCGCCTCGCAACATTTCTCTAAACCTTGCAGTTTAATTACAGCAGTGTTTCTTTGATCCACTTCCTTGATCCACAGTGTGAAGGCAAAGTAACACTGAGAATTTGTGTGTAATTATGTTTGCTGTGCAAACCCAAATGGAAGGCTCCGGCGACTGCAAAAAAAAATACAGTGCATAGTGTATACTTTTCCCTTATTTTTGCTTGTTTTGTTTTTTTTCCCCTCTCACAGGGACCTGAGCCATAACAAATTGCAGGTGCTTGACAGCAGCTTGTTTTCCAAACTACAACATTTAACTGAAGTGTAAGTGTGCTCTCTGTTCTCAGCACTTTCTAGAGCAATGACAGGATTTTCCAAAAAAAAAAAAAAAAAACTCATTCCATCATTGCCCTGTTTGTTACAAACCTCTTTTTTAATAATTTCTTTTTCTAATTGTTTACAGAAAGCTGAACCACAATGAACTGGAGGCAATTCCTCACTTGGGCCCGTATGCTTCAAACATCACAACGCTCGTTCTGTGAGTAAAACCTTTTATTGAATTCCGATTAACACCTCTCTGGACTCTCCTGAGAGAGTCTGTGCCTGCTCTGGATGGTAATCCTCTGCCTGGGCTGTCATTGCTGGTTAAGTAGTGAGCTGGGAAGTGGTTCCTCCCCCGTCATTCCCTCTAGAGAGCAACGCTTTTAGCTGAGCTGGTTCCCAGACGGGGCAGTCAGAGACATGGCAGCAAGCCCCAGACGGGTCATGTGTAGAAGACAAATGCCATCCACAGAAATGGAAAAGTTAGGGATTTTTTTTTTTTTTTTGGCTTTTGCTGCCGTTGGTGTATTTTTAAACTAAAAGCAGTGACGTGATGCTGCAAAGAAAAAAGAATCATGTCATGTAGAGTGACAAAAGTCCATATTTGTTGATGTTTGTATGCCTGTCGCTGTAATGGAAGGATTTCATAGTCCAGTGTGGTCATTTATGGGACCAAGAAAGGAATGGTGGTCAATCTGGACACAAGGCTGTTTGTCGCTAAACCTAGACGCTTGAAGACGCTGAGAGCCATAACTTCAAAGAAGCCAGATGTTCTACGGGGTTTGATGAATTCCACGTGACGTGTGATATTTAATCCCAATCTTTCGTCGGGGAATATCGTTGTGCAACATGCGCCTCAAGAACAACACCAGATATTAGTGTGTGAAACCTCAAAAATTTTGTTTGTTCTCTGTGGCGCTCTCCAAAACCAAGCAACGTGAAGTTATTGAAGAATGCGTCTTTCTCCTGGCTAGATGAGGTGTATTCCTCCTATCAAGCCCCGACACGACATTCTGAGGCAGCCCCAGGGCCTGCAGCCATCACTGATTGACAATTTGTTTGCACTTGCTCGACTGTCACCTCCAGCTACAAGTGTCATCAGAGGAAGACAGACAGGGTGGCCTCTTTAGTTAAGTCAACACCTCAGCTTGATACTGCATTACTGGCTGGATTGTCCTTGCAAGTTATCCCACTGCGGATTATTTGTTCCATGTATATATATATACAGTATATATATGTATAAAACACCTGGTGTGAATGGCTGCCTTGTTCATGTTAGAGGTTGCATGCTCATCTTTCACATCTGCTAAGTGTCCTGTCCAAGTAAATCGCAGCAATACAATGAAGAGTTCCAGTGTTTTTCTGAGCCATGATTTCTTTATTTGATTTTAGGATGGTGTTTAGTTTAGTTCGCCAAAAGCTGTGCCTTAATGCACTCCAGGTTGAATTTTTAGTACGCAGTACGAATGAAGTCACAGGATAAGTTTAAACATGGAGCAAATGAGTTACACTGATACAATCATACATTAGTGAACCAAGTTATGTTATTGTTATGCTAAAACAAACCAGGTGGTATATCGTTTGTCCCATAGCAATGCTAATTAACATTAGCTAGCTTTTATCCCTGAGTCACAGTTAGCGTGGCGTCCTAACTGTGGCATTATGTGTATATAAATCAAGAGCAAATTACTACAATTCAAATGCAATGGTGAACCACAGCCATTGTGATAGCTGTGGTATTTTTGGTGTTGTTTGGTAACAAAAGCACAAGCAGGCTAATTAAAAAGAAAAGTGGTTCAGTCACGTCACACAGACAGTTGCTAGCATTAGCAAACATTGGCTGCTAATAGCAGTGTTTACACCTGAGTTTATACTAGAGTTAATGTTTTTTCGGAAGGACTCATTCCTCTGTTCTTTTTGATGAAGAATTATGCTATTAAAGGTGGTGTGGTGACACCAAAAGCACAGGCGCACGGGTGTTTCTGAAAACATTAGCCATGCAAGTAAGGAGGGTGGTGTACTAGGATGTATACGCAAACTCAGGAAACTTAATGGGACTCAACCATCATTAGTTAGATTGTTTACACCTGTGCTTTAAACTGTTGTGACATAGTTGTTGCCACGAAAATGCCCCTGAAAAATAGCTTCAATAAAGATAAATCATATATTCTTTAGGGGGTTTACAGATTTGTAAGGTTTGTTTGCATTAGCAAGAGTAAAAGTGTTTCTCCTCACTTTTACTCTTAGCTAGTGCTAATGCTAGTGCTAATTCACATTAGCCCAAACTCATGTTTGCATATTCATTTCTCCCCGTATTGGATTGTGTGTAGGGATGCAAGATATTATCGATGGATATTGGCTTTAAAATGTTTTATCGTATATTGGCAAACACACCAGGCTCTGCCAATATGACTAATGACTACAACATTAGGCTAGAGAGGCTGTTACCTCCTTGATTTCCATGCTAGCACCCTCTACAACTATGTAATATTTATTTATTGAGTTCAATGAAGAAACTTATGCTAAAAGCAGTTTCTAAAAGAAGGAGAGGAAACTGAATTTCACACTTGTTCTCACTCACACTGCTGGTGTTGGCTGCGGCCGCCTGTCTTCATATTAGGTGGCGTAGTGAGATTTTTATTTTTTTTTCCCCCAGTGGAACATTTTTCCAGAATTTCTCTCCCTCCCTCAGTTTCTCCGAGCTGGGAGGGTAGTAAAAGAGAAAAAAAGACCTCAGGGTATCGAATACCACTTATTCAAACAGTCCGTCAGACATAGCGGCAGCTCTCGACGACTCCTTTGACCTTGCAGCTCCAAGTAAAAACAAACGGCAATAACCCTGCAGCTGGTAGTAATTAAGTCGTGATCATCCTAATTAATTGAACAATTTCCCTGGAATTTATAGAGGGGGTAAAGCCCACCGCTGCTAAATCCCTCTGCCAGTGTTCAGGGGTTCAACAAATGACCTGGAGATTCCAGGTCTGATTGGGTTTTATAAGGACGTAAACCTCTTGGTATGTCTACGGAAATGGGAACCTTGCTGGAGATGAGAGTCACAAACCAAAACAGTAGTGGTAATAGTAATTATTCATGACATCTTTATAAGAATTACGTGTTCAGTGGGGATTTAACTAGAGCTGCAAACAATAAATGCAGATGTTATCTGCAGGTTCAACAATAAATGCAGATGTTATCTTCAGGTTCATTTTGCTTAATCGGTTACTTCGATTTTATTTATTTAAGAATAATTTTCACAAATCCTGGAAATCCAAGATCATTTGTTAATGTCACTTTTTTTGACCAAACACTAACTTTTTTTTGCTTAACAATGTTGACGACACGTTTAAGAACCTGGAACCAACAAAGGTTTGGTGTTGACGAGTGATATTGATTACAACTTGCCCCAATTTTCATTTGATTCATTAATTGGACAGTTATTTTCAACTTTGTTTTTCGGGTTGTTTTCCTTCTCCAGTCCCTTTTTTAATAGTGGGAATAAAGCAATGGTTGAATGTGGAAGAATGGCCACCACCACCACTTAATATGTGATTAGACAGGAAAATAGCGCCACCCCTCATCTTGCAGTGACATAACAACACATTGGCTTCCCTACAGTTAAATTTGAAGAAAGTTTAGAGAATGCAAATGCATTTTTAAACTGAAATGACACACCAGCATTTGACATTTTTAGTAGTTTAGGCGAACACACAACTCTTAATTTATGGAGACTTTTATTGGTTCATTGCACTTAAAGCTGTGCTCAGTTGTGCATACGATCCATGCCTCCTCTGGGGAATCAACGTGCTAAGATGATCATCCATTTGAGGGAGATATGTGCAGTTTAATATGGCGTCTCAACTGCAAACGCAGCCCTGGCTTTTATTACAGGCGCCACTGCATAGAGGGGGAGTCATCAGATGGCTTCTCAAAACTCTTTTCTTTTTCCAATAGGAAATACCACACACACACGGACACACACCACCACACATGTGCGTGCGCGAACACACACTATGAGTATGGCCGTTTTTAAAAAAAGCATCTTACCATTTAAAGAACTTCCCCATTAAAAAAGGATAAGTCGCTGCTCGGCGGAGAACAACAACAACAAACAAAACAAAAGTGGATGCCAGGATTTTGACATAAGTGCATAACTTTTCGGCGTGTAAATGTGGTCCGTTTGATGGTGGTCGAGAACAGCTGGTATGTACGTGCTTGTGTGAAACCCTCATCATGTTGGTGTAATAGGCCTGTAATAAAAAAAACGGCTCAATCAGCATTTATTACGCTCACATTTTATGCACTCAAGCCCACGGACGTTTCAACATGTCTGAAAACTCATGCAGATGAAGAGGTTGGAAACTTCTCTTTATTTGATTTTTATTCGATACCGACTCTCTGTGCAAAGAAAGCAGTTTCCATTTCTTTCACTTTGGCTCAGCAGCCTTTCTTCGCCGTCTCGCCGCCACTTGCCTTAGTTTAATAAGGACTGCATATTTTATCACTGCCTCGGGCTGCTATTGACACATGCTTGGCCTCTCTATTACTTCCACTAACAACAGGAAAGCCCTGCACCCATAGTTGTAATGGGTCCATAATCATGTTATCTGATAGCAAACTGGATGAACAAATTTGAAGTGTATGCAATTAAAGTGTACAATGGTGGGTTTGTTTGTGTGCAGTGAAAAGACAGAGGAATACCCGATGAGTGGACATGTAGTCTGTTGCAGTGAATGAGAGAAAAGGAAAACAGTTGGCTATACTGTTGGTGAACTTTCTAGCTATTTGGACACCTACAGTTACTCAGTGTGTTTATATGCATGTTGAAAGTCCAATTTTAGTCAGACTACGACAAGAATTTGTTTTTCTTAACATAATGTAAACCCGTTAGTTCGACTAAGGTCAAGTTAGTCTTAGTCGGACTAACATACCTGGATATTGCGATTCATAGTCCGACTATGCATACATACGCTTGCCGTTATGTGCATGCACCAAAATGTCCTCCTCTGTTTTTGTCCCGGAAGTAGTAGGAGACTATGGAGAAGGCTCACTTTTGGATTGACCACTGTCCCAAGTTGTAAAAATTAAGGTTAGGTAACTAAGGTTTGCGATTAAAGGCTAATGGCCACGGTTGTTAGCGACCAGGTTTGAATGGAAGTCTATGGGGAAAATTCGCTTACACTTCTCACTGGATTTACAACATCAATCAACATTCCCCTGAGGCGATAATGGTCTACGTCGCTAGTTACAGCTCTTCTTCAATAGAACATGACATAACTTTGTAAATTATGCGAACATTTCGAGTAAGAGAGATGATATAATAGGAGCCTGGTTGTATGTGATGTAGGGGAATCTTCCGGTTGCAAAATCTAATATGGCACTGACAAATGGTGAATGTTAGCGGTTCAAAAAGACAGTCTATTTTAATATACAGTCTGTAGTTGCCCATTAAAACACTGCCATTTAAACCCCAGGATTAAATGGATTTTTTCTGACCAGTGGGAATGCAATATTAAGTTGAGGCTGAACTACAGAATATATATATATATATATATATATATATATATATATATATATATATATATATATAAATATATATATATGGCAGTTTGCAAAATGATTAGAACGTATTTGAGAGGGCTGATAATTACTCTCCACTGGACAAATTTAAGGGTCAAGCTCCTCATTCTTAGTGCACACTACCCACCCCTCCCCATTGCTGCAATTTTCTCCCTGAGAGAAACTGGAAAGACTGGTTCTCTCTCAGCGGGCGGCCCTCTCTCTCCCTCTCTCTCTCTCTCTCTCTCTCAGCGAACAGTCAGGGGGAACATGAAAACTGAGATACAGGTGGTGTGCAGTGCTTTTGTTCGGGACCTGGAGGCTGTGGTGTGTGGAAAGCCCGCTGCAAATCTCCAAACAAAAGAACTGTCTGTGCCTGTTCTTTTTATTAAAGACGACAGGCCGGTGTCATTTTTTGTCCTGCACAAATTCTGCATGTTTTCAGGACGGTGAAGAAATGAACGTAGTTGTGGAAACGTGAGGACTTTTAGCCTTTTTAAGTGGAAATATGTTTGCTAAGTGGAAACAAGTCAGAATTTAACTTTAGCTTTTATTTTGAGCTGTTTCAGTGCGTCGTTAACTCTTACTCTTTTTTTTCCATTGAGCGCCTTTGACACATATTGTAGCTTCTGCCTACTGTCTGCTCCTGGCGCAGCACCAAGTTTGACTCGTCCTCCAAGCACAGAGACATGCTCTGGCGGGTTTTACTCCAGTGTTGCCCCACAATCCCACAGAACTCTGAGGGCTGGCTTCCATTTTAGATCTGTGTATCATTTTGAATCTTGTCTCGAGTGTGTTTGAGTCACAGAGATTACCCAAACACGCTCCGTACTTTCCATAGATAGACGGCCCCGTCTCCAAGTACAACAAATACAGTCGGCACATGTGGAAAATGGACTCTGGGTGTTACCGCACAGTGTTTTTTTGAATAGGTGAGACATCTTGATTTCACAGCAGTGTGGTGCCACGCTGTCTATCTGCCTCAGGTGGACGAAGGGAATATCAAATGTGAGATCAAGATGAGACTAAACCGCAGAGTGGTTGAGAGCAGAGGTGTTGCTGGCTGTGAATAGACAGGTCATTTTATCTGATCTGTATCCAGAGCGTTCAAAAACAAGTTTTTTTTCCCCCCCCTATGTGATGTGCATTTTTATCCCCTTACAACACAGTTAGAAGATGAAGAGGCTCTTTTACAGAGACAATTTATTCTTTGACTCAATCATTTATACCTGAATCAGAAGGTTGTACAATCATTACCTCATTTGAGACTATGCGTTTGGGGCATTTTCGTTGTTTTCGTGTCCAAAACAGTCACGTAATAACTTTAAAATCCAAACTCTTACTTCAAATAACCCGACTATTATGGCTTTAAAAATTCAGTAGGTTATCATGATAATGTTGATCATTATCACAGTAAATGCCAGATAATGAAAGACAGAGTTTTCCTCCTGAGTTAAATTTGAAAAGAAACCAATTAATTGTGAATTTAATATTCTTCATGGACAGGGGAAAAAAAAAACATCTTTCATGCAAAACAGCTGTGTGTGTTATATCTCAAAGTGTCTTTGCTATTATTTGCTATGAAAGAAAATGACATCACAATAATTATTGTCATTGAATTATTGCTTAGCGCGGAGCCCAAATATCAGGGAATAATCATGCACTGAAATAAGGGGAAATTCTTCTGTTAGTAACTCTCAAATTAATAAAAGTATCAATTGCATTCAAGAAGAATGGAATTTGGCTTGTAACCCTGAAGGTTTGTGTTTCAGATCCTGGGACGGGTCATGATGATGGATTTGTGTTGTTTCAGCTTGTGTCAGTGACAGCTGGTGACCTTAATCTATTGACTTGTCCAACAGTTAAATATTAATGACACGACATCACCCCCCAAATTAATCCATTTATAAAACGAGTGTCCGTGGTTCTTTTTCTTTCTTTTTTTCTCAGCTTCGTAGGAAAATGAAACAGAAAATCTAACATCTCTCTGGTCAGTGAGGTGTAGCTGGAGGGGGACGGTGACCATCAGCTTGAATACTGAAAACGAGCTCTGTAGTCTGGTGCATTGGAGGGAATTCCTGCCCCACCCCTCCCCTCTCACTCTCTCCCTCTCTCACTCTCCCTCTACTGCTGAGTCTCATACACAAAGAGGGCACTGTACAAACTCTGTTTATAACCAAGCAGTCCCTGCACTGCAATTTAGGAGGCGTGCAGTTCAGGAAATTGCTGGCCTCTGCCGAGGCATGCTTTCACTGAGGGGAATGGTATTCATCAGCCAAGTAATTGGCAGGTTGCTTTTTTAAATACCTTGTTAGTAATTACCTTATAAACAAAATAACACATTTCTAAACCAAAGATTGTTTGGACTTGGTGTGAGGAGCAGCAGCAGCATTGATCATGCCTAACAATCTGTGAAATCATCACGCTGCCTCAGCGAAAAAAAAAAAATACGAATTATGACACAGCTTCACGCTGGGTGGTAAGTTTTGGCCGTTCGGAGCGCGTGAGAGTTTGTCATTTTTTAATACCACAGGCTAATTGAGGGACTTGACTGTTTGCATATCTGGAAACGCGAAGCCGGAGCGCGCCACTAGTCAAATACACAGTATTTTTTTTTGTCATTCATTGGAGCGATGCTGTCTGTGTTTTCAGAGCAAACAACAGGATCACCAGGATCTCTGTGGAGCAGCTCCTGCCCTTCCGCGCGCTGGAAACGCTCGACCTCAGCTACAACAACATTGTGGACATGAAGGCGAGCTCCTTCCCCGCTCTGCCCCTCAAGAACCTGTGAGTGTCCACGTCTCTGTTTGCACATGACCCCTGTGCACCTTTGTAATTGCTTAATTATATATCTGAAAGAGTTTGATTGAACGCAGTGTTTAGTGGTTTTAAATTTGTGCAGGACACATCGACACGCTTTTATAAAAATGATACTTCAATAGCAAAATAATGCGCCAATATGTTTCAATAAGACTACCATTGTAAGGTGTAATAAATGGTTTGTAATTAGGCAATTAATTGACAAATTATGTTGTTTTCATTAGCCACCGTTTATACCTGTCTGCGTCATTACCTGTTTAATGAATTACTTAATAACTAAAGTGTAATTTGGCTCACCAAATCATTTACCCCAACGTACACCAAAAGGCTATGTTTTGCGATTGTTTTCATCCCATTAAAGAGCAGATGCAAGACTTGAGTCAGCGATTAGTGACACTAGTGCTTCACTACTGTTATCAGACTCTTAGATCAACAAGATGAGCCATCTATTGGCAATGAAACAGCCACCTTTTCAGCGTGAGAGAACTGCTTAAACCATTCTGATCCTAATTAAAACCCACCTTTCCATCCAAACCTTTCCCTTTCCCCAGGTTCCTCAACAACAATAAGATCTCGTCCATGGAGACGGGCTGTTTCACGAACCTGTCCAGCAGCCTGCAGGTTCTCCGACTCAACCGCAACCGCCTCTCCACCATCCCAGCCAAGATCTTCCAGCTACCCAACCTCCAGCATCTGTAAGTTTGCTGCAACATCTTGATTCATTGATACTTTGAGTAAAGCAGCAATGGTGGGGATGTGCAGTATCTAAGTATGTCTATTAACTGAGTCTGAATTTTAATTGATTTTAAAGACATTATTTTATATGGTATAACAGCAGCATCTTGCCTATTTAAAGGCTCAGTATGTAGAATTTAGAGTAATCCATCAATGGGGTGATAGAGGTTATGCAATTGAGTTTAGAAAGTAGAAAGCTTTACTGTGTGCTTCTTCTGCATTACCTGAGAAAGGTGTCAGTGGTTTGGTTGTAACAGACTTTTTTTTTTTTTTTATAAAATTCAAAAGTTACAAAATAAAGCTATAATACAACATATGTTTGCCGTGCTAGTACAGTCAAACACTGGTTGTAATGAGGGCGTTGTAAAGTGTATTTACTTAAATACATAACTACATAACTTCATAGTTTTAATTTAGAATTGTATGGGGAGCAACTCTACCTCCAGATGTCACTAAATCCTACACACTAGTCCTTTAAACCTTTAAAATACGGCCAAAACATCTGCATAAAATCCCACATATTTGCTGCTTCTAAATCTAAAGCTGGGAATCTGGGTAATTTGTTCACCTCCTGCACTTCACTACACCTTTCTTCCATTGGCGCTGACTGTGCTGTGTGTGTCTGTGTGTGTGTGTTTCAGCGAGCTGAGCAGGAACCGCGTTCGCAGGGTAGAGGGCCTCACGTTCCACGGCCTGCATGCTCTTCGCTCGCTCAAGATGCAGAGAAACGGCCTCACCCGCCTGATGGACGGAGCCTTCTGGGGCCTCAGCAACATGGAAGTCCTGTAAGGAAACATACAAGCGATGTGCACAAAGGTCTGCTCCTCTAAATGTAGGCTAGAGTGTCTCATTTGTGTGTGTGTGTGTGTGTGTGTGGGCCTGCAGGCAACTGGACTACAACAACCTCACAGAGGTGAGTAAGGGTTGGCTGTACGGCCTGCTGACTCTGCAGCAGCTCCACCTCGGCCACAACGCCATCAGCAGGGTCCGACCTGAAGCCTGGGAGTTCTGCCAGAAACTCAGCGAGCTGTGAGTCCACCTTTTTTCTTTTTTCTTTTTTTTTTCTTCCTCCCCCGTCCTTCGGCACCCTCTTTCTATTTTTCCTTCTTGTTATTCCCACCTCACTTTCCATTCACACTCTGAACTCCCGACACTTCTCTGTGTCACCCTCACCTCCCCTCTGGCACTGTCGCCTGCCCTTTCTCACACTCTACTTCCTCCTGTCACCAAGCCCCACGTCCACACACACACACACACACACACACACACACACACAGACATAAAAGTGTCTCCTCCGCTCTGCCAGTCAGTGCCAACATTAAAGCCCTGCCAAACTATTACACACCCGTTTGCCTCTTTTCTGCTCTGCTGACGCTTGAGCCAAAACAACGACCCCGGGAACAATTGTTTTTTTATTTAATTGTTTTTTGCGATTGGAAAAAAATCCATTTTTAAGTTGCATTTTCTTTCAATTCCATCGAAACTATGTCACCGTCACACTGCGATCTTGAATTCCCCTCCCATCAAAACCCACACACACAATCCTGGAAGCAGATTGAGTTCCCTTTGTTGTGGCTGTTGTTTACTGCAGCGGTCGGCTCGGTGTGTGCACTGTCTGGAGCGTTTTTTCGCAGATAGCTTGTTGTTCCTTTTTTTCCTTCCCTCCTGTGTCTTTCGTTCTTATCACGTGAACCTGAGCGTAAACAAGCCGCCCGTCGGGCTGCGAAACGTGCCCTGCTATCAGATGTGCTCTCATCTGAGTTTACTTTAAACGCCATCTGTTCACAGGAGTTTTTTCGCAATTTCTGTTTCTGTTGCAAAGATGTGAGCTCCTCGCACTTATAAATAAAAAGGTTGTCAGAGAATTAAATCAGAGAAGCAGATTGTTGACAATTCACGTCTTGAAATAGGAAAAGTTTCACGTCTTGAAATGTTTCCAGACATTTTGGTTTGCTGAATTCATAAATTTTAAAAATGTGAATCTGCTTGTCCAGCTCTGTAGTTCATTTACCACTTGTGCTGCTCTCCAGGCCTCCTGGCCCACAAAGCTCATGGTGTTGTTTTTGTCTGTATTTGTCCTAGCAACCTCTCCTCCAACCATCTGTCCAGACTGGAGGAATCCAGCTTTGTAGGCCTCAGTCTGCTGGATGAGCTCCACATCGGCGACAACCGCGTGAGCTTCATCGCAGATGGAGCGTTCCGGGGACTCTCCAACCTGCAGATGCTGTAAGTCGATGCTTTTAATTGAAGAGGTGTCGTTTCATTTGTGATGACAAATCACCTAGTGACTCCTCTTTATCGGGGGATTGAAGAAACATCCTTTTTATTTGACATTATATCAGAGGGAATCTTCCATTTTCTTACATGAAACATGCACTGCGGCTGACTTTTCTGCCGCCATAAAGCAAACCCCATCTGCCTTAATTACATGTTAAAGCATAGAAAGCCAAGTGATGATACATGTATACAAAACATACTTGGGGATACTTTATTCAGTTAATTAGGAAATGAGATAACCGTGCCATTCAGTACATTTACATAGAGTTAAAATAATTCATAGATTAATTGATTAATAATCGATTACTAAAGCTTTTTTCATGATTAAAACAAGATTTATGATGGTTTAATCTTCTTAAATGTGAACATTTTCTTCATTTCTTTGCTCTGGATAAGGAAGAAATCATTAAAAGTTAATCATTCTGGTTTGTGGACAAAACAAGACTTTTGAGAACGTAATTTCCAGGTTTGACGAACACCGGTCAACATTTTTTACGGTTTTCTGATATTTTATGGACCAAACGATTCATTGATTAATCAAGAAAATAATAGACGGATTAATCGATTATGAAAATAGCTCTACATTTACATGACATCAGGAAAAATCAGGAATTATTGTGTTAGTTCACCTAAATCCGGACTTAATACGTAAACATGTATGACTAAAATACATTTTTCAAAGTTGGACTAACACAGCTAGATAATGTACTACTTCATATATCAGACCAGAGCGGAACTAAAGCCGGCCTGGTTACGTACCACGCGCCACAGTTCCCACCCCAAGCTAATAACCATAAATAAAAGAAGAATTATTGAGTATAATAGTAGAAGCAGTAGTAGTAGTAGTAGTAGTAGTAGTTTTGGACAATTGTTTATTCTCTGTCAGCTTAAACAACTGGATATTTTTACGTTCATGGATGCTAGGAAGACTTGGAATAGCGCACGACATGCTAACAACTAGCCGCACGCTCAACCAGAAACGAAGTAATTCAAACAAGCTGAAATTGAAAGTTTTAACAGCAGAATCTACAGTATGCCTTTTTTTAAATGAGTTAGTAGCGTGGATGGATGTATGGATGTAGCCTACGTGACCTAATAATAACTTTAAAAAGCCGACCCCAAAACTGCTTGTTTGTGACTACAAACCTGTGTGTCCTCTCCCCGACTCTTAAATCCCACCTTCACCAACAAATCCTCCGCCTGAGTGGAAATATCCTGCCTAATTTGTTTTGGGAATGTGAAAATAGATTCATGTGTTGAGGTCTCTCCACACATACATAAAAAAAAATTAAATAAAAACCTCTGTGACAGAACGCCCACTACCCCCATCCCACTCACTCGCACATACACCCACATTCACCCCCCCACCCCTTTCCCACAGAAAGGCTTCATCACTTTTCCCCTGGTTGTTTTAACTGGATCCACATGTGAGCTCCACCGCTGAGGTCACCGTAGGGCAGGTGTGCAGCTCGGTGGACACCGAGTGCTTCAGGGCTTCAAATCTCCTGCTCCCCCACACACACACAGCACACACTTTCACACACACACGCACATCCTTCCTCAATCACAGTCAGGCATTACCAGGCACAGCAAGAGTAGGGAATGAAGTCTTTTAGAGCATTAGAGCCGCTAAAAATCAAAGAAGCCCCTTTTTTTTTTAAATCTGACACTGCATTTTTTTTGTGATTCTACGGAGAGAAGGAGGAATTGTGTTATAGTAGTGATCAAATCATCAGTGTTTGTTGTGATTCACCCCCCCCCCCCCGGATTCAGGAGCAATGTAACCCCGTATACCGTGTGCTCTTTTCTCTGGGGTTTATTTAAATTCCACAAAATTGATCACTTCTGAAGGCTGACGCTCTTAGTTTGAGAGAGTTTGAAGTGCAGCACACATGTTATATGGCAGCACATTCTTGTAAAACTGTTTTACTTTTTTTTCATTTTATTTTAGCCATTGCAGACTTTTAAAAGTGCCACAAAGGCTGGGAAGGAACTTCCTGTTAGGCCTTATATAATATAATTTTAAAGTCTTAAAAGTCCCCCCTCCCCCTGTGTAAAAAACGTAAAGCTGCATACGCTTTTATTACCATTGCAGATGTAGTTGTTTCCCGGGTGTGATGTCTTTTGTGTGTTTTCTCTGAAAGGGACCTTCAAAATAATGAAATCTCCTGGACCATCGAGGACATGAACGGGCCTTTCTCTGCTTTGGACCATCTTCAAAAACTGTGAGTTCACGTCCACTATCGCGTTTGACTTTGACAAATCAGGTCTGCGACCTCGCGTGACGTTTGAATACGATTAGATCTTTTGTTGTCTTTTTTTCTCCCCCAGATTTCTGCAGGGAAACCAGATCCGCTCAGTGACCAAGAAGTCTTTCTCTGGCCTGGACGCTCTGCAGCACCTGTGAGTCAACCTCTTGTTTCACTGATTGTTTCCAAAACGTCTGCGCTGTAAACGAAGCAGAGTGAATCATGGCGAGACACAGAGGCTGTTTGTCGGAGCCGTGCTCTCACACTGTCTTCTCCCGTCCTTTCTCTTTGATGTGGGAATCATGACAAAAAAACTCCTGCCATTAGAATCTTTACATGTGTGCCAGACTATATCGATCACCAAGGCAAGTGGAGTGGATCGTGTGTGTGTGTGTGTGTGTGTGTGTGTCCAACAGCTGCATTTGATTCTAATTAGAGTTTTTTCCCAGCCGTTGCCAGAACTCAAAGCAACCCTCTCTTGATTAACGCAGCACACTGCTGCCCAGACTTTTATTGTTCTGGAGCCCAGACCTTCTTTTTCTTCTCTCCATTGAAGTTTTTTTTTTGTAGCCTTCACTCCGTACGGCTGATGTTGGCTGAAAACAAGCCTTGTCTACGTCTCCCAGAATCTTAACCCAGTCCCTGAACGTCTTTTTTTTCTCTTTGCTCCGCAGAGATCTGAGTAATAACGCGATCATGTCCGTCCAAGCGAACGCCTTCTCGCAGATGAAGAGCCTGCAGGAGCTGTAAGTGTGATCACGATTCATGGACAAGGTTAACTTGGTGTTTTAGTGCTCATGATGTGGGAGAGATGAACACAGATGAAACTCATTATAGAAGGCCCTGTTGGGAAAGCCAGCGCCAAACGTCATTGTTAATGGGTTCAGTTTCCATTGTCTGAAGGACAGTTTACAGTAACAAACTTACTTTGTTTGAAAAATTCGGACTAATTATCCCGGGAAAATGTATACATACTGTGAAGTGTCTGTACAAATGTGCAAGGAAGTATCAAGGGATTTTAGTTACTCTTTGGTTTACTTTCACCTCTCTCTTTCACTATTGTAAAAGTGTAATGGTAAGAAAATAGTGGCAATTTTAATATAAATATAACAGGCTCATTCTGGGGGAAATGAAAAACAACAATTCCTATAATCAGGTGATTGTACACGTAGAATAATTTAGTATAATACTTATTTTATTTTCAATTTTGGCTTAATGAAAATGGTTTCACCTCATTTTTTAAGTTGTCTTTTTTAATTGGCAATTTTATACAGTAATCACTGTTCTTGGTGTAAATGTGTGTTTCTCATTTGTATTTTGTGTTTTTTTCCACTACAAAATCATCTAATCATTTGCATGCAAGTAAAAATACATTCAATTCAGCAAAAGTGGTTTGTCACCTGCTTCTATAGGTAAAACCTTTAAAAAACTGAGATATATATATTTTTGCTGAAGGATTTCAATGCCTGACAAAAAAGGAAAAAAAAATATTTGGTCTATTTGCGATTTACCTACGCTCCGATTCCTTCTCCACGTCCGAGCTACACTTGAATCAACACGGACTGTGCTAGGAATCGCGGCCAACCGTCTTAGATGATGTTACTTCATCGTGAATGAAACGTTTCTGGTATCTTCTCTCCTGGCAGGCGCCTGAACACCTCCAGCCTGCTGTGCGACTGCCAGCTGAAGTGGCTTCCAGTCTGGGTGGCAGAGCAAACCTTCCTGCCCTGCATCAATGCCAGCTGCGCCCACCCACAGATGCTCAAGGGCAGGAGTGTGTTTGCCGTCGGCCAGGATGAGTTTGTGTGCGGTGAGTGATGCATTCACTTGGTGTAACACCTTTACACGCTCACACACACACACACACACACACACACACACACACACACACACACACACACACACTGTAAAGCCTCAAAAACAGACATTTATCCAGGGCCTTTTTTCCATTAACAAACTGACCCAGATTGTTCAGTATTTTCCTTCCTGACTCCTGCAGGAACTAGTGAGCCTCACGAAGGGAGCGTTATGGAAATTTACTTGGTTAAGTTTTCTGATCAGTCATAAAGAACTAAGTAGAAAATAATTCAGGCTTTTTCTAATTAACCAAACTCATGTGTCAACAAAGCAGACGTAGACACGAGCTGGGAGAATTTTCTGACACAATATTTTAGTGTACGTGGCAGTTTGTTTATGTCCGCTGTCTTCTTCGAAACAGACGACTTCCCAAAGCCTCAGATCACCGTCCAGCCGGAGACCCAGTCGGCCCTCAAAGGCACCAACGTGACGTTTGTCTGCTCAGCAGCCAGCTCAAGCGACTCGCCCATGACCTTCGCTTGGAAGAAGGACAACGAGGTCTTGAACGACGTGGAGATCCACAATCAGGCCCACCTGCGAGTGCAGGGAGGAGCAGGAGGGGAGACGGAAGTGACGGAGTACACGACCACCCTGCAGCTCCGTACTGTGGAGTTCTCCAGCGAGGGAAAATACCAGTGTGTCATCTCCAACCATTTTGGATCATCCTATTCCACTAAGGCCAGGCTCACTGTAAACAGTAAGTTTGGGACGTGAGAAACCAACTGTGTGTGGCATTTGTCAACATTTAAGTGCTTGTAAAAGTCTTGAAATGATTCTTAAACTATCTTTCCAATTTCCAGTGATGCCTTCCTTTACCAAGATGCCCATGGACCTGAGCATCCGGGCCGGGGCGACAGCCAGATTGGAATGTGCCGCTGTGGGTCATCCTTCTCCTCAGATTGCCTGGCAGAAAGACGGTGGTACCGATTTTCCCGCTGCCCGGGAACGCCGCATGCACGTCATGCCGGAGGACGACGTCTTTTTCATAGTGGATGTCAAGACGGAGGACATCGGCGTCTACAGCTGCACAGCTCAAAACACCGCCGGAGCAATCTCTGCAAATGCCACGCTGACAGTTTTAGGTGAGAAAAGTCACCATCGTAAAAGAAAGTCAAGATTCCATAAAACAACAAAAAAAAATAGCATTACTTAATTTTCCGTGACTTCCATCCCTCCAACAGAAACACCCTCCTTCCTGCGACCCCTCATGGATCGCACTGTGGCCAAAGGAGAGACCGCCGTCCTCCAGTGCATCGCTGGTGGCAGCCCTCCCCCAAGGCTCAACTGGACCAAAGACGACAGCCCCTTGGTGGTGACAGAGCGCCACTTTTTCGCAGCCGCTAACCAGCTCCTCATCATCGTTGACGCCGCAGAGGGCGACGCGGGGAAATACACCTGCGAGATGTCCAATGCGCTGGGCACAGAGAGGGGCAACGTTCGATTGTTGGTCATATCCAACCCCAACTGTGACCCCGGTGTGCAGGGCGCAGTGGGGGTCGGAGGGGTCGGTGTTGCAGGATCAGACGACGACGGGTGGACCACAGTGGGAATTGTCATCATTGCAGTGGTGTGCTGCGTGGTGGGCACTTCTCTAGTTTGGGTGGTCATCATCTACCACACCAGGCGACGGAACGAAGACTGCAGCGTCACCAACACAGGTGAGCTCATGATGCCCGTCTTGTGTTTTGGAGTTCTGCTAACGAAGCACGTATGTATGTGATTTAATGTGCCGTCCATGTGCTTCAGATGAGACCAACCTTCCCGCCGACATTCCCAGCTACCTCTCATCCCAGGGCACGTTGGCCGACCGGCAAGATGGCTACATCCCGTCAGAGAGCGGCAGTCATCAGTACATGCTGCCATCAGTCGGTGGCTTCTACCTGCAACCGAAAGACATGAACGGTAAAACAGCTGTCCTTGTTTCATTGGCCGAACATTGAATCCCTCTGCTGTTTCAGGTTTTTAAACATTGTACTGTTCACTTGCCCACACAGGACTTTGTAACCTGGATACTGGAAGTGAAGCAGACATGGAGGCAGCCATCGATCCTCTGCTCTGTCATTATCAAGGACCAATAGGCTCGCTGCTTTGCCGGGACAACGTGTACTCCACCGACCCGTCAGAGGTCTTCACAGGTCTGTACCGCTGGTTTAGTCAAATGTTCCCTGATCATTATTATTATTTTTATTATTATTATTATTAATGAAGAATATATATATATATTTTTTTTTTTTCAGTTCAATTCTGTAAATAATTTAATGTTTTTTTTTTTTTTCCAGGCTGTCCCATCGACCAAAAGCCTGTGTGTGTCGACTCCTACAGCGGCAGCTTGACCAGCTCCAAAAGAAGGGACTATTTGCTCTCAGAGCATTTTGACCTCTGCTCCTCCACGGTCTTGATGCAGCTCCCCAATGCCAGTCTCCACTCCGGCCCCTCCCACCAGCAGAGCGAGCGCCGACCATCTGTGGAGGAGGGAGATGCGAAGGACTATGGTCGACTTCACGAGTGCCTTTCTCCCTGCAACAACTTCATGGGTAGGCTTTCGATTAATCCGTTTTGCAAACTGTTCCACATTTTGTCCGCACTCGGCTCTGAATTCTCCTTGCCCCCTTTTCTTGTTCAGGTACTTTTGGGAAAGCTCCCTGGAGGCCTCAGCAGGAGCACTACGCAGGCTTTGGGCCCCCGTCAGGGACGCATAATCCAATAGCTCCATATGAGAATCCTTACATTGCCCCGGACATTGATTCAGACCACAAGGAGAACTTTCTCGCCAAGGAACCTACGTTGGAGCAAAGCTGCAGTGTTTACGAACAGTCATTTGACAGCAGCAGAACTGATCCTTTGCCAGAGTGCAGAACGAGCACTTAGCTGAGTGACGTAGCTCGAATTTGCTCTTGGTTTTCATGAAGAGGATGACCAAAAAAAAAAAGACACTTCTACCTCAGTAAATGGACAGTTTTGCAATAAAGGACTCCAGAAATGTGCAAAGAGTGAATGTAATGGACAATTGTGATGTTCCTCGAGGAAGCAGCAAGGAGCATATTAACAGCTGTTTGTTTAAGGACACGGCCTCTGTTTAATAATATAGATGAATACATACGTTTTTATATAAATTTTATTATATTTTGTAAATTGTATATAAACAGATTCCATTATTTTTGCCTACGTGTTGTGTAGGGTTATTTTGCGCCCTACCCTTTTCAGTTATTCCAGCTTTGAATGAAGCATTATTTTGCACATATATGTAAACAATAAAAAAAAAAGACACCTAAACGTGTGCTGCTGCATTCAGTGAATGTGCCGTGAGTCTTCATTAACGCTACTGCCCGTATCGCACGGCTGGTGGTAGGGGTTAAACACCGGCCACTGGAGAGGAACCACAGACTGTCGAGGACAGTTCAGGGCTGTCATCAGTCCGCCATATGGCTAAACCTCAGTGTTAATGTATTTTTGTCTCTTATAGGCAACACTGGGAGGGACCTTAGCCTTAAAATCCAGATGGGAGCTGTTAGCTCAACAGGGATGCTAACTTTAGCTTAAAACCTAAATAAGACTAAGGTTTTTCTGAATATTCGAACTAATAGTGGAACTATAAGTAATTCTGCTGTAAAGTATACTATAGATTGTTGTCGGATTATTGTTGTTCTCCATAAGTTCTAACTTCCCGACAGAGAAGCTTCTAGCACAAGCTACATCAGCTTTCTAGCTTTCTCACAGATAATCAGCAAACAAACAGTGATGCTAACTTTAGCATAAAACCTAAATAAGACTAAGGTTTTTCTATTGAATATGTTAACTAATAGTGGAACTATTAGTAATTCTGCTGTAAAATATACTATAGATTGTTGTTGGATTATTGTTGTTCACTATTGTAAGTTCTAACTTCTGCTTCCCGACAGAGAAGCTTCTAGCACAAGCTACATCAGCTTCCTAGCTTTCTCACAGATAATCAGCAAACAAACAGTGATGCTAACTTTAGCATAAAACCTAAATAAGACTAAGGTTTTTCTACTGAATATGTGAACTAATAGTGGAACTATTAGTAATTCTGCTGTAAAGTATACTATAGATTGTTGTCGGATTATTGTTGTTCTCCATAAGTTCTAACTTCCCGACAGAGAAGCTTCTAGCACAAGCTACAGCAGCTTCCTAGCTTTCTCACAGATAATCAGCAAACAAACAGTGATGCGAAAAAAACACGAGCAAAACTAGAATTCTATCCACAAAAATCAACTTAAACGTGCTAAATAATACAAACTCAGTGGCGTTTGTATGGCAGCTATGCGCATTAAAGCTGTGGTCTGCAGAATCAATGGACAAATGCTGTCAGCCACACAATCTCTTCATCGTCAGACCCCCTTTAGACTCTTTAAGGGTTTTTTTCCGTATAGAAGGATTTTGCTGCTGCTCATTACGTGTGCAATACGGGTGAGATAGAACAGCCAATAAGAACATCCTCTTTCTTTCTCCCTCATAACAGCTCTATAATTGTTCAAAGCCATTTGATCACACCAGTGGGGCCAGTAAACTGAGCGCAAATGATGTGCAGAAGTGTGATTTTCTCTCAAATCACTCCATGCTGATAATAGAATTTTTAATACAATTGCACAAGTGTTAGGACACATTTTCTCTTAACTCCTCTTGGTCTACTGTTATTAGTTTTTATAGTATGACCGACACCTCTACAATAACTGATCAGTCGTTACCTAGTATTGCATCAGTCATTCCAACCAATAAGTATTCACTTCAAGTCCTAAGACAAAACTAGACGTGCGATAGCATCCAGCCTTCAGGTTATGATTTCATGATAAGGGGAAACTCCATTAGTTAAATGCACATTTCTGAAAGGTAGTTTTATTTTAGAGCCAAGTTCTCTCTGTGCTTACTTGCCCTTTAACTGTCGCCAGTACACACAAATGTACACTCCCACGTGATATCTCGTAATAATCCTGCAGACATTATTGTGCCTCATATAATAATAGTAATAATAAAGATGCTAATAATTAAATGGTACTTATTATAATTGTATTCAATTATGTTAAACAAACAATTACTGTTCTGAACAGTATGGTACAATACATCGCAGCCAAAACTAGAGTCTCTGAGTTTGCTGGGTGACTCACCCCTCACCCTCCTCCCTGATCCCCCAGCTCTTTCTCGCCTGGTGGTTTGTTGTTTCAGGCCTCTCCTCTTCAGCATGAGGGGAAAAAGGTGTGCTTGTGCACCAGGCAAGTTGTTGAAACTTGCACTTGGAAAGGAGTCATGCGGCTCCGCTGTCTGCCACAGTGGAGCTGTGTTTATGAAATGGCAGACTTGCGATGGTGGTGCCAGCACATCGGAGGGAGATTTAGTCAGTCCCCCTATTCCGGGCCAGTAGTTTCAGTGTCGCATTTGATCTTACAACGTGAAACAAGCTGGAGTGTGAAAAGTAGACTTTGCTTTGTTGGACGCGTGTGCACCATAAAAGGTCTATGTTTGGATTTGTCTCGTCTCAGTTTGTGTATGGAAATGCTGACGGTGAGATCTACTCTCCAAAGAAGTGCTCTTTCTCTCCCATCCTTCTGGCTGACTAATGTTTAAGTACACCTGGCTATTGGCTTCGCTGCACGGGTTTGTATGCCTTTACCCCACTGTAAAGGAATGAGGGGGGGTTCGTTGGAAGTCTTGCCAGTTCTTTGAGGAGGCTGCGATTAAGACAAGATGGTGGAGCCACACACATCCAAACACCTGGGAAACAGCTGCCCCTGCCGCCACTGAGGCAACATTCAAAGTACCAGTCCACTTCTTCCCCAATGACCTTATCTCTGTGGTGTCGTGTCAGGCCGGAGCAGAAACCGTGTCTAACAAAGGACCCCTTCTGGATCATGGCTAAATGGGGGTACTGGAGTGATAAATGATAAACTCAGTGAGGTCTGATTGCACTGACATGTTGTATTGCTCGAGAGAAGATTGTCATGTATCATGAGCTGGTGACACATGTGAGACGCAGGCAACATAAACAGATGTCAAACCAGAACAGAGGAGTCCCATTTCGTGGAGCCGTGGCCGTAGATTTGGAACACTGAAACACTCACTGGCTACAAAGTTTTGCAATTCAGCATGCATTTATCTTGATGTAGGGTCCTTAATCCCAGCAGATTACCAAATTAAAAACAGGCAAAGCTGCAGCCTGTGAGCCACTGTGGGCAGGATTTCAAATCAGCCACTGATGTCAAAGATCTATGACATATTGGAGCTATTGCTGGCCAATGGCAAAAAAAACAATGACTAACCACAATGATTACAACTAACAAGCAACCAGCACGTATGTTCACTGCCTGGCCGTAGTTTGTGTTCAGGATTTAAAAAGGAAAAACCTGAGGAGCTAAAAGCTGATGCATTTGTTTATCTTGTTTATCTTTGTTTGTCACTCGTCTATGACACAAACACACAGATTTAGGAAGAGTCCGGGAAGGCGAAGGTGACTGGGGAAAAAGTAGGAAGGTTAATAATGAAATAACAAATCAAAATGTGCTCAATTCTTCATTTCCACATCAGGCGGTAGCATGTAAGGTAAGGTAAGGGTAACATAGAGGCAATCTCAGGCCTAACTAGTGTACTTCTGACATTTAAAAGGGAAAATAGTTGCAGGGCTAAATTGCTTCATTACCAAATTACTCTTGATTGCATTGAAGAGAACTAAAGAGTGCCATAAAAGTATCTGAGGGATTGTTTCCTTCAACTGCTTTGCTCAAGTTCCTTTATTGGCCATTGTGGGAAAAAGTCTACCATCAGGTCTGGTGGATTCAACCTTCGAGTCAAAAAAAATGTGATTCCCTCAAAGTTTTACACTACACTAAACTACGCAATTACGCAACTGGTACATTTATGAGGGGGGTGTAATTTCCCACTTTTGAAAAGTCTCTGAAAATGCCGCCACCAAAAAAAAACTTTTTGTGGCCCAACAATCAACTGAGGCACGGAGGGTTTCCACTTTTTTAAAACGATGCTCCGTCTCTGCCGAGTCTGCAGCCAGTGTCAGCCTCCACATTTCCAGCCAGGGGGGGAAAAAGAAAACACCAGCCAGATTGCAGGATAATTTCCCCCCTGCTTTGATTCTGTGTCCAGTGAAATGAGACAGGAAGTTGACTATTTCTCCAGACCACCAGTGACTGGCAGACGAGTGACGTGAGTGAGTCCGCTAACCCCCCCCCCCCCCGGTCTCAGATCAGTGTCGGAACCCGATGCTCTGACCCACGCTTCGTTCACATTACCAATCACATGCTGATCTGAGGTCAGCTCATCAGGACATCTCTGCTCTCAACACCCCAGAGACCGAGCCAAGAAAATGAATTTAGCATGCCACGGCCTTATCTCACTGCCAGACAATCTGAATTTCGTAGCTAATTTGCCATCATTATTGCCAGATGTGGTGACATGCAGACAGATGTTTATTATATCGAATAGCTACAGGCGGCTTGCAGAAAAGATTATTCCTCTGTCGTGAAACTGGGGAAATCTGCCGGGGGATTGTTGTCTGAGTTTTATGACCACTGAGCTTATTTCAACATTAGGTAGGCTTTGTCAGTGCTAAAAATGCAGATTGAAGAAAAATGAAGTGACTCCAGCCTTCTGTATGGGAGTTTCCACTCACTGGGACTCTCAACTTCCCAACTGCCGACTGACAAATCCAGTGAGATTTGTGTGGTATTACCTATCAATTACTCCAAATAATTCCCGGATTATCTTCTCGCTCAGTGAGAATCCTTTGACCAGCAGGAACAGCACTGGCTTGTTGCAAACGCCGCATCTTAGGCCAAGTTTGACTTGAAAACGCCAAAGCTGTAGAGCTCCCACGGTCATAGATCATGTTCACACGAGTTGCCATGAGTGTGAATCACAACATGGACTCCATGACACCCCGTCAGACCCCATCAGACCATCTCTTTTCAATCTTTAATGCAGCCATGGGCCTTTGTATGATTAAAAGCGTATACAAGGCCTTTGCATCTTGCAGATGTTGCCATAAATCACCGGTTGGCCTTGCCTCTGCAACTGGCGGCCTGACAAATGTTCCACAATAACTGCAGCCCCCACCCCACCCTTCCAGTAAAAGAGAAAAAAGAGAAAGGGTAGAAGAGAGAGAGGGGGGGAAAACGGTCTGGAATTTCTACCCGGCTGCTTGTAACTCTTTCAGGACTATTGTAAACTCTCAGCCATGTCAGCACAGGTGGAAACCTGAGGGGTCGTTAAAGCAGAAAGGGGGAAAAAAAGACCTCCTACTCCAGGCTTTCTCTTTCCCAACAATGTCTGAAACTCCCTGCTGTCCCGGGCCAGCCCTCCACTGTGACTAATCTTAAGGAGCTAAATCAGTTGGTCTGCCTGTGTGTCTGTGGACGGTAGTAACCGACACCCCCACGCCCGTAAAAGACGCAACCATAGTGGCTGAGAGGGAGAGGAGGCTGTGAATCACAGTCTTTGAGCCGCTGGAGGAGGATGCTTTCTGTGGGCAACACTCAGAGCTCAAATATTCAGCCCCGTCCTTCTATTTGGAAGTTTAAGTCTGATACCGATCGGGGGGGGGGGAGGAATCCAGTTAAAGGTCCAGCTCGACTGCTAACCTCTTCCTCTCCCAGGTGCAGCAGCAAACTACAGTTGTAGTTCGGTTTCTGACTAGAACGGTTCAATTTGGTACAATTTGGGTTTTTTTGCATTTTCATTAGGAATACAGTAGTACCAAAATAACTGGCCCCAACACCGGCCCCAACCATTCCATTTTTGGTCCCTTTGGCTATGGTACCATACGGTCCAGGTGGAGCTAAACCATCTCCACCCATGACCCAGAAAAACGTCACTCCCTTGTGATTGGTGTAAATATCGGCTGTTTGATGCCGTCGCCGTTGCGCTGGTATGACATCACGCTACGTATCTCGTTGACGTGGCCATAGGACACAGCCCACACCCCACCTACAAAAGTAAAGGTACTTTATACTAGCACCCTAGTGGCCTCTGTAAAGCAATGCCTTTGCCTAAAGTACACGTAAAACGCTTAATTTATGGCTACAAAAAAACAAATTTGGACAGCATTTTGCCCTTTTCCTGTAGATTGTTATGAACTGAAACTGTTTGTTTAGTCTCTAATAAATTCCAGCGCTGTTTGACCCTCACATGTTTCTTAGCTAAAACCGTGTAGCCACTCCAGGGTTGCCAGGCCTGTGTGACTGAACCAGCACTAAATCAGTCCCAAAAAACCAGAGTTGGGATACGGGAGCAAGGACACTGACCCTGACATAGACATTTTTATTTATATTGATAGCCATCGAGGTACATTTTCCAGCTCTGTGTCACAAATCATGTCTGCAAATACCAAAACATATCATATAACCATTCCCATACATTGCCCATGGGGGAATATTGTGAATCGCTTTAAGATGACCTAACTGGCCTGTGAGTAACTAGATCAGCAACGCCTTTAATACATTATCCACGTCGCGTTCACTGTTCACCACTTGTTGTCTTTCAGTAACGGGTCAAATGATAAGAGAGGGACAAATCAGGAAATTATACATCTTTACTGATAAGAGCCAGGAAACAAATGTAGGCACTGGGGTCTGTTCCTGATTACAATGCACTCACAAAGTTTTCCAACTGAAACCAGGCCAGCAGCATGTCCAAAAAGTCTGTTTTAGATGGCCTGAAAACTCTGGCATGTAAGGCTTTAAACGAAAATATATTAGTGTGGATGTAGCCTTGGGGTAATTAGTAGTGTGTATTTTGAAGGGTTATAGTGAGGCGTGAGGGCTTGCAGATGATGAGAGTGGAGATTTATGGGCGAGACACTGACAACACACTGCTGGAGGGGCTGAGCTGTTTCCCTGCACCTGGGACACTGAAACAATCTTTGTTTAAATTTTTACAGCTTTCACTAATATGTCTAACGGCATTATCACTCAATGGGTTGAAATCTTTAAAATGATGTATTTTGATAGCAAAGCTGGGCACATGAGGACAAAGTTGAGCTTAGCAAAAGCTGCCTGTGTCAAACATCATAGGTTCAGTCCCAAATAAATGAGCAAAAGGGAGGATATTGTTGCCAGCTTAGCGAAAGTCAAACACGTGCAGCGTGGATGAGTCCAAGCTGGTGAAGCTTTGACCCGCAGGGATTTTTTTTTTTTTTTTACGAGGAAAAAGGAGGAAAGGTGACCTTGCAAGTTCGGTTAAAACTCCAGGTGGTTTCCGTTGATCCTGTCAACACGAACTGACGCTGCAGCCTCATTGCATTCCTTCACTGTGCGCGAACAGAGCTGTGACACGGTGGCTGCCGGCTGCTGTTCCTGGCAGCCTGTAATCATTTTTTTTTTTCAATTTGTTCAAGCCCTTTTTGATCCTCCTGACAGAGTGTCTGGAAAAAGCCCTGCAAAGCAGATGATGATGATGATGAACAGGATGTCCACAGAATAAACTGTACGGCTTGGAAACAGAAACACGGGTGGACAGAAGTAGATGTGATCGCGCGCGGGTCTGTGAACGGCAAACAAACTCGCCTCACATGCGCTCATTCACTTTCACGGGAGCGGCGTTGTGTCTCAACACGTCTTAAGCACGTATTGTGACTCAAATCTACGTCTTACCATTTACATGTGGGCTCATACTCTACATCCACCCCTCTGCTGTATCTGTTTCCTGTGAAAAACACTCACTCGTTGCTTTCACACATGCACAGAGGTCATTTTCCACAACCCTTGCAGAATGTTCCTCCAGACAAATGCATGCTGGACCCAAGTGCCACTCCTTTGCCTGAATAGTAATATGATAGTAATAATAGTAGGGGTAAATACTTAAAGTATCATAATAGTTCAACTTTCTGTGTTGATATATGAGGTAGAGACGACATTATCGACACTGCTGTCATTTTCCTGCCTTTTCTGGCTGAAAATTGACGTCTGTCGACCACTTTAAAATTTAATTTATAGTAAAAGGAAAACGTCTTCCTTTGTGTCGACCCAAAGACTGAATGATCACAACCTATTTCGTGACTAACACCAGATACAACGATGTAAAGTATTATAATAAGAAAATGTCACATGTATGTCTTCATATTTGAAAACTACCAAACATGTAAAACAAGTTTTAAAACAGAGTCTGAATTAAACGATTAGATCCCTCAATCATCAGCCCGTACCTGACTTTTGACCTTTTTAGAGAATCAACACTTAAAACACTCCTGGGTCAAACACACTGGCACTGAGTGTGTGCTTGACCCCGGACTATGAGCCAAGAGACACACACACACCCACAAATACACACAAGCTGGTCATTTTAAAACACTCTTCCATCAATATGTGCTACATATAACCAATTACTAACTCACTAACTAAAAAAATCAAGCTTTTTATTCAAAAGAAACACAGATTGCCACATTTAAACGGATGGAAATCTCATATTTAACTCTATTAAATATGAGCGGGGCTGCCCCCGTGCCCACCAACCACCGCATCAAAAGCAGTATTCTAAAGACATGACACATGCCGTCCCTGGGAATGATGGGAAAAGCCATGTGTTGACAATGAGCAAACAAACACTAAAGGTTTTTAATTTCAGGGCAAGCCCACTGTCGACAGCCCGAACAAATGAAAGCACAGGAAGGAATGAGGACGGGGGGGTGGTGGTGGGGGGGGGACACACAGAAGAGAAAGACCAACATGACACAGCGCCAATCGAGTCGCTTTCTTTTCAAAAGAAGAAATATCACTGCCCCTTTGTTGATGCTGAGAGCTCTTTGTAAGAGACTTAATCTGATAACAGGGTGTGAGTGTTTTCACAAGTCAACCTCTCCACTGTGTGCCGAGACCGAGAGCCGCCAAGCGGTGTTTGTGAAACCTCGCCGTGCCAAACTGTGTGTCGCTGACACTTCCAAGGGAAAAGTACTGATCTTGTACCGAAATCCCAATCGAATTTTCAACAGCCTTCCTGGAGAGACACACACACACACACACACATTCGGACTGCCACAGTTTATACGTTGGCTGCGTATGTCGACGCAATGAACTCGACTTTCTTCGTGTGTGCCAGTCATAAATGAGAACAATATGGCCAATCCCCGCACATGCATTGGAGTCGGCCTCGGCTCAAAGGCTTATGCTTTTTTCCGGAGACAGTTCCTGGATTGAGGGGGTTTTTAAACTCAGACGGAGCAGACAGAGAAATGAAAATGGTCACGTACCAAAGTTTGTGTTTTCGAGGCCACCGAGCCAATAGCTCCATGATTGTTGCCGGCTTCTACATTTCAAACCTGGTGCCTGACAAAGGAAAAACCCAACACTGTCACAAGCATGTCCTGGCAGGCAGTGTTGAGCAAACACCATGGCTTTTTAGAACTACTGAGCTGTCGATTATTTATTGTTTGGTTAAGGTTTCAGTGAGAAATTACGACATAAGTCAAAGGCATAGAAAGCAGCCTGGCGAGGAGGGGGGAAGGGAAGGGAGGGGGAGGTGGGGATTTCCCACTTTCCCTTCAGACCAGCTCTGTCTGAGCCTGATCATCACACAGGTCTGTCCAGGGAGACTGCTCACTGCGATGATGGATGAATCTCAGCAGACAGACGTTGGCTGACTTTTATAGGCTACAGGCCCGCTACAGGCTATCTTTGAGTTTGAAGCAACTCATAGCAGATTCCGTGCATTACCAGAGTTTTATTCTTATCAGACTGTCTGAAATATCATGACAGAATACGACGTTTTTCAACATCAACTTTTTCTCTTGTTGTCGGCAAGGTGCCAATGCTAAGGGACGGTTCAGGTGTTTTGAGATGTAGTTGTTTGAGGCAGGACTGAGAGCATCCAACCAAGTAAATGTGACCCATACGAATCTGACCATCCGTGCTAAAGCCTCCGGAATAAAATGGAATTTACAAAACTGAGACCCGAAAGTAGTGATTGAGACCATTAGCTCCTTAGAAAAATGTTCACTGAAGTTGAAATTCGGCAAGTTTCCTATGGACTTAGGGTTAATAAATGGAGTTCTTTTTCCGACCTGCGGAGTTGCCCCCTTGTGGCTATTCAATATATTCTCATTTTCTGGTTAGCGTCAGAATAGGATACAGATTTTTTTGTTGTTGCTTTGTCATTAACCAAAAAAGCGTGTGCTTAGTAACCCAGTACTAACAAGAAATCATCTTTTTTTGGCTGCATTGACACAGACAACTCTGTTTGTGTGTTTGAGTGCAATGTCAGTCCAAAAGGTAACGAGCTAAAAAGTCATACGATTCAGGCTCCAATACACAACAACATTTTGTTCGTTTTGTGCTCTCACTTTTTGCTGTAAAACCCACAAAGACCTCAGACTGCCACTCAAATGTTGTCAGATAATGGGCAGAGACAGTAGATGAGGGCAAATAAGTACCCGTGTTTTTATACTCACATCTTAAGGACATACTTTCTGATGAGATCATAAACAGTTATGAAGAACTTCTATTCAATCTACAAAACACTGCATTTATGTTGTTGCATGCTTAAAAATAAGTGCTCCAATGAGGAAAATACAAAAACAGCTATCCTTTTATTGACTTCTTTTCATTTGGACAACCGAAGTAAAGTATTACCCCTAACCTTAAAACCATAACCAGTTACCAAGTCCTAGCCTTAACCTAACCACAATTTAAATATTAGCCTTATATGTAACCAGCAACTCAAAGTGCTGTACAAGGGCATAGAGGATATGTTCCTCAGAAATGAGGTTCTGCCTCATTAGGACCAGGTTTTGGTCTCCATGAGGACTACTGTGTTTATGCCACAAAGAGTCCTAAAGAGGTAACGAACACGCGAACACGCGCACAAACACCTTTCCACTTGTTTATCTCTGGGATTTACTGCCCTTCTGAAGTTTACTCAATTGAAAACAGTTTCAATAAATGTATACGGTAATAAAAGATTCAGATGTTGAAGAACCTCATATCAAAGCGGAGCATATTTAATGGCCTCATATATCAGTCTAACTCGACAAAATAAAAAAAACTGCTGAGGAATAAAAAAAAAAAAAATCCCTTACAAGCCTAATATGTCATATGCTTGCAGGCCCACCCAGAAGAGTGACTGCAGCCATTTTTTTTTTTTCATAAGCTATTTTATCATCCGCTCTGTTGTGCTGAAAACGTACACACGTTCCTCCCACACTGACTTGGTGAGTTCCAGATGGAAAGTGGAGCCGTCTTTCCTCGTGTGATGGGCATTTTTGTGCTCTTTTCATAACAAAGATTTTCAAATGTTTTCCAGACTCGATGGCAGCAGCAGCAGCAGCAGCAGCAGCCGCCGCTGTGTGCCGACTCCATCAGCGTCTTGGATAATGTCTTGGCACTGTCAGTTCACTTTCTCAAACATAAATAAGTGCTGGGCTGGCAGACGGGGGCTCCAGCAGGCCTCCTCCCTGAAAGTCTAGTACTCCCCCTCCCTTTGAGGAGACATATGACGTTAATATGCCTTTGTTTGCTACAAGCAGATGCAATTTTTGTGCCTACTGTACCATTTTCTTGAGAAGTTTTTAAGTTAAACAAAAAAAACAAATACTGGTATACATACTTTTACAAAAATGAACTACCTGCGATTGGTGTACAATATCAAATATGAGAAAGTTGGTTAAAACTGTAGTGTGTAAATCGATCAGCTCCACCTGACTCTCTGTGTCTCAGTATAACAGCATTTTTATGTCGTGTCACCAGGCCACATTTCTGTGTTGCATGTAGGAAGTGATTTGTTTAATGTTAAGACAAATGGAAGCAACTGCTGAAGAAAAGTTCCAGAAGTGAGTTCTGGGAGGTCTGCACAGTATCTTCCTAGGACTGCGCTTTTCTGGACTGAGATCTCAGATGTTGTTCCTCGAATCTGGTGGAGCCACTCTCCCAGTTTGGGGCGGGGGTTACAGCTCCTAGTGCTCCTATCACCACTGGGACCACATTTGCCTTTACTCTCCACATCTAGCTCCTCTCTCAGCCTTTCGGTATTCCTCAAGCTTCTCCCGTTTGTCTGGATCTGGAAGTCCTATAGGATCTTAGCCCTGTCGTTCTCAACCCCCTTTGTAGGAGTCTTCTATCTTGTCCCTGGGATCTCCAGTCCATACTCTGCCTTTCGAAGCACCCAAAGGTCCCACAACCTCTGCATATATCCTTTCTCCGATGCCTATTCTCTGCATTAGTCCATCTATGGTGTGTTCCAGGAGCCTACTGCTCATCAGGTTGCACTGGTTCCCATCCAACTGGATGACCACAGCCTAATGGGAATCATCCTATTCCAAAGTCAGTAGCGTTAACCACTGAGTTATCCAGCTGCATATGTATGTATGCCCCACTTGGGCGGTCTTGTGTCTCCTCCAAGCTCTGGTCCTCTACTGGAGACTTGGGAGCCTGAGGGTTCTGCGCAGTATCTTAGCTGTTCTTAGGACTGCTCTTTTCTGGGATCTCAGATGTTGTCCTCCAATCTGCTGTATCCAATATCAGCCACTCTCCAATTTGACGGTGGGACATGCCATGTCGGAGCTTGTCCTTCCATGTTTCGCCCCTCTGGTCCCTCCTCTATGCTGCTGGGTTTCAGCTGCCCGAGGCATTCACTTAGTTAGTTGTTTCATCCTGGATAGTGGCTTTGACACTCACTAGTCCTTGACTCAGTGTGCTGGTCTAAGGGTGAAACCCTCTATGAATGGTGAGGAGCGTCTCTCCCTGGGCAATTATGCCAGCAGGGTATCTTAAAACCAGCGGGGCGTAGGTATTGACGGTTTGGATCTTGTTCTGCCCATTCCGCTGACTCTTGAGGAACCTGTCCTACTTGATGTAGGTATTTGGTTGTGGCAGCTTTCATTGCAGCCTCATCATGGTTTCCATTTGCTTGTGGGACCCCAAGGTATTTGTAGCTGTCTTGAACATCTGCACATCTGCTGTGCTGTCTTCAAGTAGATCCACTGCATCGGTTCTGAACATCTTCCCTCAATTTGATATAATTTCAGCCACATTTATCAAGTCCAAATGACATTATATATACAATATATATATATATATATATATATATATATATATATATATATACATATATATATATATGTATATATTCCAGATGTAATGTGTGTGATTTATGGGGTTATAAACTCAAATCCCCACATTCATGAAACTTTTAATGAAACGGGTCACCTGAAAGGTGTACATGATTACAGTGTATATAAGAAGAAACTCTCAAAGTGAAATTAATTCTTTTAAAGGAGGGCAACAAAAAGTTACCATTGCTTAAAAATTGAAAGTGAAGGCAGAGGTAGAGCCTGAGACTGACTGAAAGAGGAGAAAGCCTGCAGAGTCTATCCTGGTCTGAATTACTATCATTATTGTAATGACTTTGTAATGTTTTCTTTCCTGGGCCAGTAATTGTTACCAAGCCTGCTGTGCAGAGGTGCAGGTGGACAAATTACTGCCGAACATTACTTTCCATAGTAATAGTACGGGTAACATAATGATTTCCGCCGTCCAGGACTTAAACAGGATTTCACCTCCTCTCGGTCTCACCAAAGGCGAAAATGCACGTTTTATGCACAAAACACAACAAAAGTCTTAAAATAGTTCCTAAGCCCTTTGGCAATTACTGAAACAAAAAAATCCATCATAGAATTAATAAAGATCTTTGGTTGGAAAATGGCAGATACACAGTTTTCCTGACGTTCTGCCATTTTCCTTATTTCCAGTGCTCCACATGACCCTGGGTTGTGTTGTATTTCTATGTACTGACCCTTTTAAACGGCCATGGTCCATATAACCCAGATGAATCCCGCCCACAGCCACCTGCAGTAAACTGCCCATGACTCTTAAAACCAGCCAGATGTTGCTTTTAGCCCATAGATTCCGACGTGGTTTCATGACGAGGACCGGCAAAATGAGAGGATTGTTTTTGTTAGACGACACGTAGGATGTATATTTTCTTTCTTCTTCTTCTTTTAAATTATGAAGCAATTATATCTCATTAAACTGACATAATGAGTGGAATAATGAGAGGAAAAAACGGTTCACTGACTTGTCACAGGAGTCAGCGTTGGAAAATACTCATGTTTCTAATAAAGTTATATCGTTTTATTGTCCTCAACATGCCTTTTTCGTCTCGTCTTCCTACATTTCCCAGAGTGCTTTTCTACTGCCCTCAAGGGAACATGACTGGACTTGTTGCTTTCGGCAGTTTTAGGAGTAGGAGGAGAAAATAATCACAGGCTCTCACACCAGAGACATCCGTAGAGCAGGAGCCATAAGTCACATAACATGACACTGCACCTCATGCACTCCACCAAGCGCATACCTTCGCCTTTTAGTATATACTGTATACTTTCTGCCATCGCTGGTATGTACACAGATCTATACATGGCTTTACTGCATTTCTCACGGTGACTGCTGAACATCAGTGCAAATTGCGGCTTCGAAAATATCGATTGGACTTCTCCGAAGGGACTAATTTCTTAATTCAGATCAAAGTATTGCATGCATTTCAGCTTCATATCAGAAGTAATCTATACAGTTGCTGCGTTATCTTCACTTCTTTCAGGAATGCCCAACGGTCTCCGCGTGCAGCTCCACGTAACATGAGCAAAGTGAAGCGTCAGACCCACAATGCAGTTCGGCGATGCTTGAATGAGCCGTCAACGTAGTTGAATCACGGCAGGTAACTGTGTCATTGGTTCCAAGAGGTCTCCATTTCTGCCTGTCTAGACTCCAATGCTGAGTTTTAAAACTGAAAACAGACACTGCAATATTTTAAAACTTGTACATTTTTGTGGGCTGTAAGTTGTTGGCGGGAATTTGGGGGGCGGTAGGCGTATCCAGAGAAGGATTTATGCATTTTTTTAAATGAAAATGGAGTAATGTGGACGGAACCGGAGACATTTCATCCCAGAAATCCTGCACATTTTTGGCTACTTCTATTATGTGAATGCAGTATATATATATATATATATAAATATATATATATATATATATATATATATATAAATATATATATATATATTACCCATTCCTATGCTTTGAATTCTGTATGTTCCAGGGTGTCAGGAAATGACACGTGAACAAGGTTCACCGACAGAAAAGGTCAGACAAACGCACAACACCACATTATTGACGCTTTTATTCAAATATTCATGTCGGCCTGTGTATTTTTTAAGGCTTCAGAGTACAATGAATAGTAGATTAATTTTCATTTTGAAAGAATAAATATTTCTAATCAAACAATTATCCAACAAAAGAATACATTAGGATCCTCCATCTCATCCTCGGCTGAAAAACATTTGAGAACCTCCGCACCGTAGGATACAGTCTGAGAATACAAAGAACACAATTATGAAATCATTATAAAACGTATTAAGGGCTGACTAGGTCTAGGCATTGTGGAAACTTTATTGCAGTCCTATAGGAGTACATGCAAAGGACACATAACAGCCTTATCTAAATTCTTGATTCAAAGACACATCTTTGAAGAATATGTTGCATTCCAGTTCCAGATATTAGTCTGACAGACGTTCCGCCCCTCACCCCTCTTTCTTTTATCCCATCAGCGACTTTCTTTTCAGTCCCAGATGGTTCTTTGCTAAGATCTTTAAAGTCCTCGCAGGCAAACATACATCAAAAGGGCCAATCCCACATCTTCTGAAAGTGTTGTAATTACCAGCGTGAACGCCGCACATATGTGCTGCACACGGCATCAATCACACGGCAACGCTGCAGAGCTTTAGCACCGTGCCATGGCTGCAGTGATCGTTTTGACACCTACAAAACAGCATATTAAAAAAGCGAGTCTTTTCAAAAGCGGGAAAAGCGGCTTTCATTGTTTTTGACGTGAGCAATATTCAAATGAACACAGCTTCAGTTCATGCCTGTGGTGAATTTAAAAATGCCCTAAAGCGTCATAAAAATCTCATCTCCTTTCAAAGCTCCTGTCCAGGAATAGCTGGGAAGTATATTTTCATATGATAAAGAGGACTTTAAATTAAACTGTTTTCGACAAGCGTTAAGCTCAGTGGTAGAGCGAGTCGACTTGAAGGTTAGGGGTTCGATTCCCGGCCCCGTTAGTAATCCACATGTGATGCTGATGTGTCCTTATGGCTTAAGACTGTAGTGTTAAGCAGCTTTGAGTGGTCATCAAGACTAGAAAATTGTCGTAAATAAACAGACCGTTTACCGTTAACTTTCCAACGAGGGCAGTCTTGCTGACGAGGGATGTCGTTTTGTTTGTTCATGTTCCGCGATTCGTGAATCCTATTCTGCTGACATGTTGAAGGTCATGAGAATGCATCTGGCACCGAGCTTCGATTTATTCCACTCCAAGAGTTGGGCGACTCATCTTTGAAAGGTCACACGGGAGGAGGAACTGGAGCTCATCCATGGCCTGACATTGGGCAGGAAGAGTGGCCAAGATGCCAGTCTTTCACCGGGGGGAAGTGAAAGACTTGGTGAAAAACAAGTTTTGTTTCACAGAAACGTTGCATGATTCGCGCACTGCATTTCTGAATGGCGTTTCATTTTTGACGTGTTCATATACCAACACTCATTGCACAGAATGCAGATTTTTCTGACTTTTCTCTCTTTAAGACTCAGGTCATACTTTTCGTGTCCACTTAATTTCATCCCTTCCAATGTATTCTATTTTTAATTCAGCTAAGAGCCTGAACTCTGCCAACCACAGACTGTATATAAAAGTGGGACATAAAGGGCAAGTCCACTGGTTGCAGAAAGAACTAGATTTCCGCAATTCCGTGCCGAAATTTCGAGTGTGCCTGCAGTTCTTGCGGCATGTGTCTTCGCGTGCAGGACTTGTGCTGGTAAAGGATTGAGTGGTATTTTGGTGGAATCACCCTTTGAAAGAGAATAACTCATAAACCCCTCCCACTCCCTGATGCCCCCTCCCCCTTCCGAACACCTGCGTTATAAAATCTAAAAATGTGGATTGAACCTTTAAAAGCATTTAGACAGAGTGGTATTTTGGTGGACTCACCCTTTAAAAACACCAAGTTTTAGAGGAGATAACAAGACGGATCAGAGAGGACTCAGAGGCTTTTTAATTGTCTTTATTGGCACTCGTAAACAATTCTCAAGGCAGGTCCTCTTTACTGAGGAAAAACAAAAGCGTGGCTATGAAAACCTATAACAAATTGCGAGCGCAACGCTCTACAAGAGAAACGTTGTGGAACTATAAACGCGGAACAAAAAAATCACTCCGAAGAGGAAACATACTCGGACTAAGGTTATCATGTAAAACTTAAACAGAAAACTCTCCAAACGGAGGAAAACACGGCTCTAAACACTTCAAAACAAAAGCTAACTCAAAAGCACAATCCTAATGATTGGCGATCCTTAACCAACTAAGAATGAGATAAAAAACAAAACGCAATCTAAATGATTGGATCTAACTAATAAAAGGTAAGTCACAAGCCTAGAGATTGGAGTTCCTAAAAGGCTGTGAAAATTAACAAACAAAAAATCTCTCCCAAGGAGGAAAACAAAAGCTATAAATCTTAACTAAGGTATCAGCTAACAGGCTATGATAAGAAAACTTACAAAATAAAGCATCGCTCACCAAGAGGATCAAAAACTTGAGGATTCTGGGGCTGTGACAAGGCGCTATGGTGATCAGGTATGGACGAAAACACACTGGCACTGAAACAGGGGAACAGGGAGTTTTTATAGTCCACATGGCTTAATTGTCAGCAGGTGTGTGTAATCAGGGCCGGCAGAGGAGGGGGCGGGGCAAACTGCTGGAGTGACAGGAGAGAGGGAGAGAGAGAGATTCACAATCCCCTCTGTTTCCCATTCTCACAGAGAAAACAGCATGTTTTAAAGTTGTCATATCTCAAGAACGGTTGATGATAGAGATAAAATTTTTGGTTTGTGAGCGCCAGGAGGCTTTCAGCAGCTCCCATCTCAAAATTTGTGACAAACGGGCGTGAATTGACAGAGAAATCACAGTTTTAAAATCACCCTCATCTTGATTTTCCACAACTCCAAAGCAGACATTTTAACATGGGAGTGAATTGAGACTGTGACCAGAGTTCTCTGTGCTTTGAGGTGATTTTAAGAAAAACTACAAGTCATATGAACATGACAAACACACACAGGGTTAGACGACAACCATGGCAACATTTTGATGTAAAAATTGTCTCTGTAGGTTGGAAATTGTGGGCAGGAGAAGAGTTTGTTTAGAAGTTTTTCTGATTATTTTGCTGGATCTTGCTAGAGTGTGTCACTCTAGCTCACACCTAACGACCACACACACACCCATTATAAAATCAGAAAGCTTTGAAAAAAAGTACAAAACTTAAACTGCGATAGTTCAAAAACCGTAACATGTATCAAAATGTCGACTTAGGTCAGAAAAGTCCCAAGTCTTGTGACCCGTTTAAACTTCCAACCACGTTTCTACGTTAAAGTATGACGACACTGTGATGCTCCAAAGCGGACTTGTTTTTTTTCGGTCTCCCATCCACTTCAATGTTAATTTTTGTTCAGTTTTTTGTAAATATTATCCCAATGGTTATATGAAAATGTTAGAAAAGTCATAGCACACCATTCCCGGTCAAGGCGCACATTTTGATATAACTTGTGTTGGGGGTTTCTCAAAGATGCAGGAGGAGTAGCGTGCCGAAATAACGGGAGGGCGCGAGAATAAAAAGCAGAATAAACGCGCACGATTACAAGAGATGCCTTGCAGCGCAAGGCATTCTAGTGAGAACCCTAGGGTTCTCACTAGAATGCCTTGCAGCTGCAGGCACTAACTATACTCATATTTTTTTTATTCCCATTTCGATTCTCTACATCATTTATTTGCCATGTAACACACTGTTATTGCCGGCCTTATTGTCACATTTAAATAATGCATTAACAATATGAATGTAGCAAAAACCAGTTGTTGTTTTCGTAGTTTATTGTTTTTTCCCCCCCGCTGCACGGCTGCAGGACGTCGAGATCGTGACACCCCTATATCCAATAGCATGTGTTTGTTTTATAAATGATGTTGTTAAATGACGAGAAAGATGATAAATCACGCCATATGCTGTCAGTGGAAACATGCGATTGACAGTATCGTCTAACAGGAGCCTTGTAGGTGACGTCTGAATCTCTGGTTTTAACAAATTGATATTGGTGGCACCTGTCAAATTATGAATCTCAAGTCTTTTAAGATTATGTCCCTTTTTATACACAGTCTGCTGCCAACACATAATCATTAATGTATTTTTTTTATTTGTTTTTTTTTAATTGGTTTCATAGTTTTGAAAGCCCTTTGTGCCACAGTTTCACTTTCACTATGTGAGTTCACATCATTTATGACACATTAAAGGGCATTTTCTTGGCACTCATGGTCTTGATTTGCCTTTTTTATATATATACATATATATATATATATGTATATATATATATTGCATGGGCATCTTTCTCTTATGTCCACATGCTGCTCCCCACAGCTTATTGTCTTTGGTCGTCACCCACCACAGTGTAAGTCACCGAGTCTCACCATGCCTGTATGGCAGAGATATGTTTCTGGTCAGTGACTCATGCAGCACGTTGAACCATGTGAAACCGCAGCTCTGTGCCCTTGTGTTAGTCTGCCAGGAGGCCTGCAGGACTGCCGGAGCGTGCCTTACAAGCCGTTTTCCATGCTCTCTCAGCGAGCAAACTTGCAAACAGCTGCGTTTTCCATCAGAAGTGGTTTCTGGAGATGTGTGGGGTTTTTTTAGAGTGAGGAGAGGGGAGTGACAGGATTGGGGGAGGGGGGAGGGGGGGATTATTGGGAGGCTGGGCTGCAGATAAAAGTGAGATGTGCCTCATACTCAGTGGTACGGACTGTATACGCACGGTTTATGAGCAACAGTTTCGAATCATGCCGACGAAGATTTACTGCTGGTGGAGGCAACTTGAACAAGATTATCACGTCCCCGCGGGGACGAGAGGTTATTTTCTTACCAAGTGATTCACACAAACTCCAATTAAAAGGAGTGACTTGTTTTATTAGGAAGGAATGTTTTGTCTTGTTCTGACTTCAAGTTCATATTTAAATATGCAAACAGAGGTTTGACCATAAATCATTTACAAGGACTGAGGCCTTCCTTCCTCTCCACAACACACACACACACACACACACAAACACACACACACCTGCCTTTGTAAATGCAATATTTAATTTACTGTTGGTTAATTTGCAGGAAAGTAAATTGGATGGAGATGATTGTACAGTGAAATGTTGCCCAGAAGGTTTCTGGTGAGAAACAGGGAGCAGAGTCAGAGTGACCTCTAGTGGCTGAAATGCCAAGTGCAGTTAGTTTTTGGATAACAGGGCATTTCAAATCGCTTACTTTCACAGTCTAACCACATCCTGCAACGTGCCTTGTACTTTGGGGGAAATCCATTTGTTTTTTACCTTTCTTGTGAGACACAGATAAACTGCCCTTGAGCAACGACAGTTAACAGTTTTCCACTAGCCCACGTTCATCCTCTCTGTGCACAAGTGCATCGTGTTCGTCTTGCTCAAGCACAGACGCCTCAGTATCAACAAGTCAGGTCGAATTGTGCATTGTTTTCCGCAGCCATTTCGCTTCACTTGACCATTTATTTGGGGAGCTCTAATTTCGGGGAGATATTGAGTTTACAGTTTGACTTGCGATACATTTTCTAAGTCAAGTCTTATTCACCGCTTAAACAAGAAACATGGTGAAGCATGAATACATGGTGACGACTCAAAGATTGGCACTGCTGTTGATTGTTTTCTCCGTCACATTTTGAATCCGCATATCAGGTAAAATAATAATAATAATATAGTTTTTTTTTCCCCCTGCTCTGATTTCAGTAGGTGTTCAGCCTTATAGCAGCTCTCCTTGCCTCATATCAGCGCTCAGTGGCATCCATTAGGGGCCGCAGTGGACAAAAACACTCCGCACTGAAGTATCCTCTTGAGTCACAAGCAAGGGTTGTTTTGGTTTTTTTTCAATTAGGTTGTGTAAAAATATGTGGGGGCCAGCTGCTTCCTGCTGCAATAGAGTCAGAATTGTATTTTCAGTGACATATTAGACCATAAAAAACAACTTGAACTTGCTTAATTAAACATTTTGTGGAGGTCGTTAGCTTCATGCTAGTGCCCCTCTGCCCTTCCAAATGTCTGTGCGCGCCACTGCCAGCACCTCAATGAAACCCTTTGTGTGCCCACATTTCGTTTCCTCTCCTGCCACGGACAGTTGTCGAGCACAAACCAGCACACGGCTGCTCTTCATCACAGGGAACGTCTATAAATGAACACAGACTCTCCGCGCCGGCTTCGTCTTTTACTCCGAAAATTAAGGGAACCCCTATGATCCACACGGTGACGTGACCACTGATGTGAGTTGTGTAACTCTGACAACAACATAACGCACCAACCAAACCCAAGACAGCGATTATTAAGTGTTCCCTTGAGTCTTACATCAGCTGAAGTCTGCTCCACCGCGACGAGTTAAGTGAAGTCAGCTGTGCTAATCAACTCACCTGCGCCACCCGCACACCTGTTCCTGCCGCTCGCCTCGTTAAGGTGTCACACAGGAAGAAGTTGTGTTTTCTCTCTCGGGTCTTTGTCGTCGAACAACATCCTCTTTTGACTTCAACACTTACAAATATCTGTAATGCCGTATGCAATTCACTCTTCATGATCCTTTGAGTGATGACATGAGTCATGTTTGTGCTTATGCTTGTTTTTTTTTTATGTGGAGTTCTATTTAATTCATTCATTAATTCATTAATGTGCACTAAAAAGAAAAATAAGCGAGTTGAAGTGACGTTCTCCAAATGTGTTTATCTTTTCCTTTATTGGCTGCGTGTTAAAAGCTGGATGACGGCTGATCCTGCATCACACACACTGTGGTTTTGTTTTGCATTGTATAATTTAGTTATGCATTGACATATAGACCATATATAAAAAAAATTGACTTCTTGAATTCTTCTTGGTTCTATTTAAAGCCAACCAGGAAATGAGAATATAATGAATAGCCACTAGAGGGCGACATTGATTAATAGCATCAGTACAACATTTTCCTGACAATCTAACGATAGTTTCAGGTCTTTTTTCAAAAGAACACGGTGAGGATTTTGTAAATGAAAAGGCAAAGAGCCGATAAAGAACATCACATGTAAGTGGTTACATTGATTTATAGCCGGTATAGTCGAGTTGGAGCCAGATTCTCCCTGGTTGCTACTTGGTTAGATACAGTAGAAGACATATTTAGGGGTGTTGCCCATCTCAAGAGGAAGACAAGAGAGCCGGAACAGGATTTGGACCATGGCTTTTCTGCTGTCCCTGTTCACATAAAAATAATGTTCCAGTTCTCCTGTCTCCCTCTACAAACAGGCAGCTCACTGAACGCTGTCTCCTGTGTGTAATAGACTGATTGTGCATAAATGCAACAACTCATCAGACAGAACGCTGCAAGAGAGGAACTTGTCTTGTCCTAAATTGTAATTCAATGTTGGCAAAGTCTTTGCATCCATGTCGCACAAGAATACACTTTAAGTGACCGAACCCTTGCCCTTCCAGTCACGGGTAAGCAGGCCTATCTGTAGCTGCCAGCAACTTTTTCTGCCCCAATTCATATCTGACTGTGTCAGAGACATTCAAATACCAGCAAAAAAAAAAAAAAAAGATATCTGTCCGTCCTCCCCCCCACACGGGTCCTCAGCATGGACAGTAATCCCTCTGGTTGTGGGATGTTCAGGTTCAGCTGCCGCCACCGCCGAAGCTCGACCACACATCCGTGACAGAGCCGTCAGATTGGAGGACAGTTATCTGGACTTGCAACACCAGAGACGAGATGAGAGGTCAAACTAAATTGGCTCACCAGAGAGGGAGAGTCCAACCTACAGGCATTCTCCCGCTCCTCCCTATACTGCGTCGGAAGTCCCGCTGGACTCTCGCCTATTCGGCTTCGAGAAGACCAGGTCACATCTCTGAAGTGGAGCAAACAGGAGAACGAGGTGATCCTACATTGTCTTTGGAGTTTTGAATGACAGACAAGTGAGAGGCGAGAAGGAGAGAATTTGGATTCAAATTTCGCTTGGGCCGCCAGACTCAAGTCCGTCCCTCAAAGCATGTCTCTGATCTAGAATAATAACAGGTTAATTGTGTTATGTTGTGCAATGTTTATTTGGCCCATGCAGTGGAATCAAGGATTTCACCAACAGAAAATTCAAGCAGTCAATGTTCGGACTAAATCTAATTGTTTGGATGCTAAAGGGTTTGTTGTCGAAATTACTTTTGGACAAAACCACATTTCTATTGATCTTGAAGAAACTTTTATCATTATTGCAACAACTGTTTTGGATTTAGCTTCATCAAACTGAGTGTGTGTGTTACTGATTCATTACACTTGGATTTAATCCATGGATTAAAAACAAAAAAACAATCCTCAAAATTGTTGTACCAACCAAAGTAAAGTTTACTGCCGTTTTGTTTTCTACAGAAATAAGTGACATTTCATGAAACAAACAAATCTGAGCAACCTTATCTAATGCTATGCTTGTGAATCCCCATTTTTTAATCCTAGAGTTTTGTATACTGTATGCTGTATTGAGTATTAAGCCCCCGTTCACCAAACCTGACCTCATAAATGCTCTACAGAATGAATGGACACAAATTACCATAGAATAACATCATGAAGAAAGTCTTCCAAGAAGCAGTTACACCTACAACTCCATATTAAAGTACTACGTATTTGACAACAAGCCCTCCAACTCATACGACCACAGATTGTGGGGTTTAATCCGCGAGTTAAGGTAAGTACCGTAAAATGTTTAATTAACATTTGTGAACAATAGAACAAGTTGTCAGCGCGTTTTAATGTTGTTTCGCCAGTATGTAGAATTACTACAGTGGATATTATTAAGATTATAAGTGCTAATATTAACCGAAAACAGCGTTAGCTAGCGCGTTTTAATGTTGTTTCGCCATCTAGTATGGTATCTAGAATTACTACAGGGGATAATATTAACATTATAAGTGCTAATATTAACCCGAAAACAGCGCTAGCTAGCGCGTTTTGATGTTGTTTCGTTTTAATGTTGTTTCGCCATCTAGTGTGTATTTATTATATATATATATAATATTATATAACCAATGTCAGGACATGAACAGATTGGCTGGAATCCAGGAATGGAAAAGAACAGATAGATAAGACAGGCGTCCATTTTTGAATGTAAGCCGATTTTCAAATGTTATTATCATACTTTACATACTTAATTCACCAATCACAGTATCTATTGTTCTGTAGAGAAAGCGTGTATTGAAGTAGTTAAGTAATACATTCGTTTTAAAACTGCCCTATACCTGAACTCGGACGCAGAGGAAGTACTAGGAAATCAAACTTTTATTGATTCTGATCTTAATGAACCTTTTTCTCAAGTACAAAAATAATCAGGCTATGAAAATGCTATGCTAAACAAAAAAAAATCACTCTCGGGGAGGTTAAAGGCTATGAAAAACACGATGAACAAAAATCACTCGCAAGGAGGCTAGAGACTATGAAAACTCAAAGAACAAAAAAATCACTCTCAAAGAGGCTAAAAATAACAGGTTCTAAGTTACGAAACTTATCCTCAAAAGTCTCTCTTGAAAACGAGGTCATAAAATCAGAATCAAGGCTAGATTCACGGATTCATGGCATGGACGATGACACTGGCACTGAGCGAAGGGAGATGGGGCAACAAGTGGAAACAATCAGGGCAATCAAGGGAGGTGATCAGGCTGGTGACAGAAAGGGCAAGGAGAAGAGTTACTTTCAAAATAAAACACAGGAAGTCAATATAAAAACAGGGCAGGTCTCACCGCGGTGTGACACACCTACTGGACGGCACTAGTTGTCAACCGCAGTGTCCAGGACCTTTGACTCTAAATGGAACAACAATTTGAATTGCCGTGTTTTCGCAGGAAATACTTTTGAACTTGCACAAACCACATCGACGACAGCCGACAATGAACCAGCACATACTATCTGCGCCTGAGCGAGAAGAAATGACTTTCCTTACCAGCAGGTGGCGGTAGTTTGTATTCATCATTGAAAATGGGAATGAGCCTTCTTGCCGGAGGTGGTTGATTTGCGTGCAGTGATGGTCATTCAAGAGAATACCCAGAGATGTTTTCCATTATTTATATACAGTCTGTTAGTGGAATAGCATTAACAGCTGTTTGTTTAAGTCAGTCGTTCTCAAACTATTTTTTTATACCAAGTACCACCCGAGAATATATTGCGCTCTTGAAGTAACAGCATTAATGCCAAAGTTAAAATACCGTGGCGTAAAAAAGGTCGAGCAAAGTCATCTCCCAACTTTTCACAGGAGGCAGATTTATTCCCATTAGGATAATTTGCTCTCTCATCATCATCCTCTTCCTCGCATATCCTTCAGACACTGGTCTAGTGAAATTAGATTAAGATGGAGCGAGAGATAAGGTGACTCTTTTGGAGGAGTTATTTTCTTTACTCACTCCTATCAGAATTCCTCGGCTCCACTTCGATCACATACCCTGGTATTTACAATAGAACAATATTTCGGATTTTCCCTCCAAGTACTACCAGAGGAAGCTCACGCACCACAGTTTGAGAACCAAACCTGTGGTGGTCTTAGATTGTCCAAAAGTGTCATCACCTACAATTCTGCAGCCACCATCTTCCCATCTCGCTTGTGTTTCAGTTTCTGGCAAATCCTCTTTGGTCGTGTCCTTCTCCACATGACATCTCCCTGTGCTTTCAGAGAGTTCATCAAATTACCTCCAACAAATACACGACTCACAATTATTGTCAAGGTTAGTCGAGCTGTCTGTTAGGATTTATTAATGAGCCTGTGGCTTCAGGGAGAGTGATTAATTTGGGGGGGGATGAGCCCCGTTCTTCCCCAGGACATTGTCCATCGGTTGTTATGTTAATCATTTAGGCCTAATTAATATCATGCATATCATTAGCAAAGTGAAGATTGAAATGCCAGTGTCTTAATTACTGCTGTAGAAGTCATCCCCTTTCCTTCAGTGAATGTTATCTGTCCGCCGGCGGCGACGTGCTCGAGCTTTTCTTGTGTGTGCAAGAGATTTAGTAAATGGCATGTTGTGTACTTTGTTAAAAGTGATGTAAATGAGCAGGGGGAGTTTTGAAGGGCAATCTAATGACATCCCCTTCATAACAAAACACCCACATTTACACATTAGCTAATTGGTGCACACGTTTTGGCAGAGATTTCATGCACCTGATGTCATTTGCTGCTGCGTGACGGTCCAGTGAAAAAACCTGGACCTTATTCTCTCACAGGAAGTCCCGCGGTAACGGACTTATCTGCTGTGCTTATGTGTGTGAGAATTTGAAGGGGACTTCCTGATCTAATCTCCAGTCCTTTCATACCTAATAAACCTCCCTCATTGTGCCACAAATCCTTGGACTTATCGTTGTTATCGAGACAATGTGGGAAAGGGAAAAGGGCACTTAGACTCATCACCCGCCCCCCTTCCTTCTCTATTTGATTTTAAAACACATCAGCAGTCAGGATTGTGTGCACTTATGCCTCACCCTATAGTCTGTTTTCTGCAAAAACAAAGAATTAAGAGCATATTATCAGTAGGATTTTAGCATTCTTAATTCTCAACAACAAGGAAAATGAATATTTAGACAAAGTATGTATTTACAGTGATGTCGGTGGGAGGCCTGACCTTGAGAGAGTCATTCTAAAGAATAGGATTATATAGTATACAAAGCTGATCCCTGCTAACTTTAAACACCTCCTTAATTAATTCTCAACTTGCTCACATAATTAATTGATTTACATGCCCCCACCCCCACAGTCATCTCAAACTGTGCCTCCCCACTGGGGCAGTTAATTGTCAGGTTATACTGTTAGCCTCCAGAGGACTTGTGCTGTGAATCACATGTGAAACTCTCCACTGTCAGTGCTGCCTGTTAACGCGAGTCAATTAGGCCACTTTCCTAAAGTATTTCTAAAAAAGTTGAACCGATGCTTTGTGGACACTCACAGGACAGATGTAAATGTCTAAAAGTATTTAAGTTAAGGAGATGAACAACTTCATTATGGCACATAATGAAGTCGCAAGGAGCGTTACTAAGAGGGTTAAAAATGCCATATTACCACTTGTTTTACTACTACAACACAGTTTGACAACAAAAGCCAGGTAGCTTAGCTTGGCATGGACTTCAAAACCACAAAATGCTGTGAATCACTGTTTGTTGAGCACTCGATGGATTGGATAAAACACTTCTAGGCCAGTGGTTCTGAAACTTTTTTAAACCTAGTACCAACTGAGAAACTTCTGAGCTCTTGAAGTCACACCATTATCGCCAACGTTAAAATACAGTGGCGTAAATAGGCCTGCAGACTTTTTACATTAAGATAGAGGAAGAGATAATGTGACTCTAATTATTGTTATTTATTTAGTTATTTGTTTCATTTTCCACGCACTCCGACCACATACCCTGGTCTATACAGTAGAACAGTATTTCCAATTTTCCGCCGGCACCACCAGAGGAAGCTCGTGTGTACCACTGGTGGTGGTACGGGTACCACAGGTTGAGAACCATGGTTAAAGGCTATAGCTGTAGTTTGCTTGTTGGTAACTGAACGTCACTCACAACATCCGATAAAATGAAACTCAGCTCCTTTACTTCCGGGCAGTTGTCGTTAAGAGGAAACATGTTTGTTTTTTTTTAAGGTAACATTAGCGATTAAAATGTCCGATATGGATTGAAAATGTTTACATTTACTTTAAGTAGTTGTTTTAGTAGTTAGCCCTGTGGGAATCAACATGGCCTATAGTATATACTCTGATGGTGGCTTTCTAAAACAATGCTGTTCTCTTGGTTCATTTTGCAGTGGTTATATGATATTTTTTCACACTGTGGATATTTGACCTCCAGTAGTTATGCTTAAGATGTGATACGAGCCGATAAAACAAGGTTCCGTGGTGGCCATCTTGAGATACATGCACTCTTGTCCTCAATCAGGGTGCATGTGATTGTTCTCCTCAGGCTACAGAACAGGTGACTGGACTCAATAGACTTCCTTTGTTCAAGTCTCCCATGAGTGCTGCAGATAGGACAGTTGAAATGACCAAGTTGGCCAAAGGATCGCATCGTCCAGCTTTTACCCCGTGGTCTCTCCTCTGTGTCTTTCCTTCAGTCACATGTTCATTTCAAAGTCACAGAAATTGCTGTGTGAAACACTTTTGCTTCCTCCCCCTCATATAAAAACCCATTAAACCTTTTCTTTGAAAAGATGTATTGTAGGGAAACAATGTCTTTCTTCAGAGCCAGCGAGCGCCAGTATCGCAACACCTTTTAAATACAGATAAATAATTCAGCCGTCTCTCATTATCAACTGCACCCACCATGAGGAGCAGACACAACTTCACAAAGACAAGTGGGTGTCCTCCGTCTTCATTAGCTCTCCGTGGTACAACTAAATCTGGCATTATTCTAATTAATGAGACGAGTTCATTAGCACTCTCGGGGGTTAGCGTGTTGTCCTACAGGCGGATTGCTGAAGGGATTTCAGTGTGGCTCCTGCATCCTAATTAGATCACAGTCGGCGCCACCTGCTCCATAATGGAAGTCGTCACTTTCCTCAGCGGCGACTTGATAAGTGCACCTTTTTTCTCTGCTCATTAAAGGCCCAACGTTCACCTGGAGTAGAACTGGGAACTGATCAGTATTAATAAAACAGTAACAGCACCTTCTCCACAAGTTTGGACTGGACTCATCTGGTCCTGATTAGGAGAGAGGGTTAGTAGCTCAAAACCTCCATCTAGTGGACAGACACAAAACTGCAGCCATTTAATGAAGAGGATGCTTGCTTGCTTTCTTTAAAGCAGAGCTATGCAGGATATTTTTTTACCCTAATTTAACATCTTCGGAGTCATTGTGACGGGTTAAACGTCTTGCTGCAGGTAGATAGAGAGAAAACCTGACCGACATGGACATGGCTCCACAGCTTGTGTTCGAGGGCTTCATTGAAAACAAATGCACATGACCAGAGAGAGGGGTAGACAATGGATGGAAGGACGGATGTTCACATGAAAATATGGAAAAAAAAGAGAGGAAAAGGCCAAAAAAAGTTGTTAGTTCATATATTTTAGTATTTAGTATTTTCATTTACTAAAAAAGAAATTGTTTATACAGTTGGCTATTTACACATTTATGTTCCCAATTATTATTTGCATATTTACATGTTGAAATATTTACAGCAGCATGCTAAAAACTTTAAATAATTAGCTGAATCTGCCTTTGTGGTTCTGACTCACATTTACCAGTCTAAGTCCGAGTCGTCGCTTCAGACACATGTGATGCTTAACAAGGAAGTAAACAGGAAGTGTTGTCACTCATCGACTCTCAGAGGTTCATTTTTGAGAAAAAAAAAAAATCCTCTCACAAGATTTAACATGAATGTGATGGAATTATAAATATACTTCAACTTGCAATATTCTTTGTAATATTACTTTTAAGCTGCCGTCAGTCATGTGATGACATCTTGTCTGATGACTTAGGCCAGCGGTGTCGGACTCAAATGACCTGGGGGCCAATGAGCATCTAGTCTGGTCAAGCGGGGGCCGACATAGAGGAAAAAACAACTATTTAGTGGCCGGTGAGCAATGTAAGATATTCATGATGATATTAGACAGAATTGCAAAGTAAAAGTGCTTGTTTTTATATAAAATGATTCACAATAAAAACATATTCATGATGCACAAAAACAGAGAATTAAATTGAAAATGTAGCAATTAATGACGAGGACAATTGTGATTAAAACAGCTTAAATATATGTAATTTCAGCAATGATTATAACCGAATGTGTTATTACTATTATGAAAATATTGCCGGCAAATACATTTAGTCTTATATTCTGTCTCTATTCCATCACCTCGCACAGTGGTGGGCGGGCCAAATGTAATCGATTGGACACATGTGACTTAGGCTATATCTAAATTACTGTTCCATACCAGCACACCTGAAACACACGTCCCATGACCGTTGAGATGCGGATTCTCGTCTATGCAGCCAGGGTAAAGTGGATGACAAGCTTCTCTAACGCAGGATTTATGCACTTTTTTCCAAATAGTAATGATTAAACCTCGGTGTAGTTCTGGCTCCTGATTGGATAAATCACTGTGTGATACTGGAAAGGTTTCCGAGGCCAGGTTCAACCGGGGAACTGTAACATCAGTGCTTTTACTTTGAAACACGACACAGATTTGTGACATAGGCATGATTTAAATGCCGTCGCTGTTGTAAAAGAGCATTTTCACCGTCTAGATTTGCTGTCAAATACACCTCGCTGAACAGAGACGAGACGGTCCACACTGCACACACGTCCAACGTGAACCTGGCCTATGTCACCGATAGCTACTGTAGAATATGGTGCGACTAAACACTCAATCGCGCTTTAAAGTCGAACAAAAAGTAAAGACACAAACATGAAGCGCGTACTTTTTCAGTGTAATCAAACTTTATTTCAAAAACATTTTGATTCTGTTTAACTTAATCATAATAATCGCCTCTATTTACAATAAACAGACGGGTGACAACGTGGCAAGTTGGCAACAACATGAAATGTCAGAGAAACCCTGTAAATCCTTTGTCATCAAAGGATTTTTACAGAAAACATCAATGGAGGAGAAACATTGGATTTCCTTAAAAGCACCCACAGATCTAAAATAAAATTAGAAGAAAAAAAAAATCACTTTTGCCTCAACATATACTTGACCTGCAGAGAAACATTGGTCCTTGCAGTATCTCTCTTTTTTTTTTAAAGAATTAGCATGTTTTGGCTCCAAAATGAAATGTACCAACTCCATTTGCTCCAAAATTCCAAGGACGAATCCTTCCCACGAAATCCTTTCTGAAAAGACATGATCGTTTTCAAAGTCAGTCTGTTGAGGCTTCTGTTTTGTTTTTTTTGCTGACCCAGGCCGTGCCAAGCTCTTGTCAGCATCACTGCCAGTCACAGGCCCCTTTGGGAGATCAATGAGACCGTAACGACATTATAGGTTTGCATAATATCGATCTCTGCTCTCGTAATCACTCTGGGCAAACTTGGCGTCCCTCTTGCTGTGTGGGATTCTCCCGAAGGGCGCGTGGTCGTTGAAACACGTGTCGAAGACATCGTCGACTATTTTCTCCGCCTCCTCTCTGTTGACTTTCCTCACGGCCAGGATGGAGCGGAGGGCGCGGTCTCTGACGCATTCCTGTCCGAAGAAATAGCGCGAGTTAGGAGTTGGACTGAGCAACACGAAGAGAATGCTAGAGATTGACAGATTTTTTGTCTCAGAGCAGGTACCTGATGATGCTTCTTCAAGCCAAAGTTTAATCTAGCGACCTCGGTGCTAAAGGAGCAGTCTCCACTGAGGTTAGCTGCCCGAATCTGAAATAATGACACATGAAAAAAATCTGTTTACACAATTGTAGGATGATATTTTTTACTTATATGAACTACAATACATGATAACATTGCTTTTTAGTGACAACCAAATATTAAAATGCAAATGAAAGAGAAAATGGTCTGTGCATGAATGGGACAACCCGGCCAAACACCTAATTCAGTGTGAAAATAGTCCCACAGCATATGCAGAATTTATTCTTGACAAGCTGCAATTGTATTTATTTAGAAAGGGACAGTGCAAAGTAGGTGTAGGAATCACAACTGGCCTGTTCATTAAAGGTAATAATATGTATTTTAAATTATAGCCATAGTAGGTTATGAACTGTAACATGGAATTGGTACAATCTGTCGTCCAAGAGCAGACAGTCCTAGTGGTGACTGTATGACACCTACATTCACTCCTAACAAGGTCAAAAAGAAGACGGCAACCGTCTGTAACACGTTGATCACGCTGTAAATGCAGCTGATGTGTTGAAAGACAGTTTGACTCACCTCAGAACACGCCAAGTGTCTAAGGTTGTTGAACCAGTCCACATGAGCCCGGCAGTGATCGAAGGCATGGATGAGCTCATGTGTGACCACTCGGTTCATGTGGGACTGCTGGTGGATGTTGTTCTGACATAAAACAATCTGCAGACCAGAGGACAATGACATCACTGCCAGGAAGACGTGTACTTTTAAGCAGCTCAACCGACAATACGTGTGTACTGTATTACTGCATATTGTCTTTCTTACTTGAGAAGAAGTGGCGTCAAAGCCACCGCTGACTGACCCGTCACAATCTTCACAGGAAAAATGGCGATCTTTCAATACTTTGCTGTGTTAAGAGGACAAAGTTAAAATCACCCTGGTGTCATTCAAATGGTTGGGTGTTGCTGCAATAATTGTTTAAATTTCTAAGAATCTAGTACCGAATCAAATCCAGATTAAAATCACTCAACCAAGCTGTTTTTTATCCATCTGTTTTGTAGTTACAAATAGTTAATAATAATAATCAATTTAGTAATAGATGAATACTCAGAAACAGAACCCGACTTTGTTAGCTGGAGTATGTTGAATTGACTATTTGTTTAAATAAATGCAAAATACTTAAAAATAAATATGTTAACTATTATTCAAAAATATTATAGCAAAACAGTGACATAACACAACACATACTGACCATCCTGAACTTTTCATGGCACTGAGGAGGAGTTTGGCATATGGACCTGAAGGAGACAGAGGCCAGTTAGAGCTTCATGTTGTCACCAAGCACTCACTGACAGAAAGCACTGGCTAATGCTAAGCGAACATCGACAGCAAACATTGCCTTTGCACTGGTATGTATTTATAATCACAACGGAAAGAAGCCCGTGTGTTGTACAGTGTTTGCGCTCCTTACTGTTACACCTATGTCATTGTCTCTGAAGGGCTAATTAGCCAGCTCGAGTACTCACTAGTTTCCATTGCGAACTGTAGCATGACACGACACTTGCAGTTGAATGTAAGCAGACCCGACATGAAGGACTGCTGCTTGTTATTCCCGTTCTTCCGCTCCGGGAATAAGTCGTATCCATATTCCTCTTCTTGTTTTGTCTGGTCCATGGTGAGAAATGCTGCCTATAATTTGGAAATACGAGCATCAACGTCCCACGCTAGCTTCCTGCAGCTAGCAACAGAGGTCGCCACTGTTGTTTTGTAGATCACGTGATCACTGTAGGTCACAGGTAGGTCAACCGTTTTTTTATTATTATTTGATTATTTTCGCTCTGAAACATGCACGTACGAATGTGCATTATATTTCTCTTTTTAAATTAAATTAGTAATAATAGAATATAAGTTTTATCAATGACGTACTCTTGGCCATACCGGCATAGATCGTATATGCAGAACGTCCAGATAAGATGTCAACTTGACGCTGTGTAACAACATCAGAGGAGCCCAAAAGCCACACTAAATCGTTCCAATAGCATCGACACTGTAGTCAAATTATCTGGTGCTGAATGTTAACGCCCTCCTTACAAAGGCTTTTACGGTAAGAAAAAAAAAAAAAAGATTTGTAAGGATATCGACATCCGGTTTTCAAAATAGAACATGTATCTGAGTGCACGTGACAAAATAATGACAATCTTCACTGCAATACGTTTCAGAGACCTAATAACTGGAATTGACTGTATAAAGACATTTCTCAGTAAGTTCTGAACAACACTGAAAAAGTTGTTTTCAGCACAATGGTATCTACTAGTGCAGGTCCCCAGGACCAGGATTGAGAAACCCTGTGCTTTTTTAATATAGTATTAGTATTAGTATTCGTATTAATAAAACATTTCCCAACTTGACGTAATAAAAACAGAATGTACCATAAGTTCTGGACAAGAGTGACTTGGTTGTTTTGAGGACTTCTACGACTACTAGCGTACTGGAAATCAGACTACAGGCTTTTACTGTACAGTTCTAGAGAACTTTCAAATTTTCCAAATGCGGAGCATTGTTCTTCCGAGTAGGCTGGTTGTCTATGATTGTAACATAGACGATCTTTGGTCACGTCGTCCGGCAGGAAGTACGTCACCAGAGCTGCTGGCTCACCGCTGTCATGGCTTCGAACATAAACAAGAGTCACTGAAAAGCGACACGTTTTGTTGTAGCAGTTTGCCACAGTCTTTAAAGTTACACTTTAACTGTGTTAATTAATTAATTGCGGAGAGATACGACAGGTACGTTAAAAGTTCCCATGAACAACATTATTCATTATTCTGTAAAATTTGGCGTGCCTGTTTGCTAGCTATGTGCTAGCCGTAAACACGTGATAGATAGATAGATAGATAGATAGATAGATAGATAGATATTGATACTTTGGCACTTTGTCATAGCAGCTCCATTTGCAATGTTACAGAAAAACACTGTGGTTAGCTATGTTAGCTATGTTGACTACATAAATACAGTTAACCACATTAGACACATAACGAAGTCGCATAACGATGTATTACAAGTAACACAATGGGCCCTTTGTACAGCCGACATTTTGACAGCTCATATTCGTTTAATAATAGGTAACATATCAATTGAATAATGGTGGCGTTCCATTTATCTTTCTCAATTCCTCCTGCTTGTTTAGTGTTTAAGCCACGCTTGTCTTGCCTTTGATCTGGGATGGGCTGCAGCAGCACCTGTGGTAGGGAATTTCATCTGCCTTTAATCTGCGCAAGGCAAATTGATATATTGGTTAAAGTTAATGGCGTGGATATTCAACTTGAAGTCAGGAGGAACAGAAGAGAAAGAACTGCAGATTAAAACTTCGAGTTGTGCTTTAGAACTTCAGATTGTGGAGGGAGGGCAGTGTGCACCCTTCTCAGCCTGCCTTAAATTAGAAGAGGCAAAGGACAGAGGAAAGTCAGTAATTCAAACATTACAACAAATAGACAGGAACATACATACACATGAGAGACGACAGGAAGGAAGTAAAAGAGAGGGAGAATAAAGAGTGGAAGCCAAGAACAAAGAAAAAAGTACTGTTACTGCATCATGTCATAAACAGCCATTTTAAAAACCAAATAACAACAAATAATCTGATCCTATAAAGAAAAAATATACACATTTTTATAGTGTGTAGTAAGGCATTTATCGATATCAGATCCAGTTATTATGACCAGTATTGGACCAATATATTATTTTGTTCATTCATAGATGTTCTGAAGAGTTTACCTGTTTACCTGAGCTCATTCTATTCAATTAAATACTTTCATTTTACCTGTGAGAACATAGACATAGACACAAATACAGCAGCAAGAGTAATGAATTTGCCCATAAAAACAAATGCCTGTTTCACAGGGTCGCAACATGTCAGGGGGAAGCAAAGTCGTTGAGTTACAGCTCGAGATGCGGCAAAACATGGAGGATCTGCAAAGCTACGTGAAGGACCTGCAGGGCTGGGAGTCGGACATGAAGAGGAGGGACGAGGAGCTGCGGACTGAAGGATGCCAGGAGGATGAGGTCTGTTCCTGCTGTACGTGTTTGTCCTCTTCTGGAACAGGTAATGTTCTGGATGTTCCTCTGATGTCAACATCAGCGTCTCTCTGTCATGTGTTGTAGAGGAAACTCCCGCCTGTGCGCAACCAAGACTACAAAACAAAAATGACGGAAAAGAAGAAGAAGAAAAAGAAGAAGATGACAGAGCCTGCTAGTAATGGCAATACAAAAGCAGAAGAAGACAAACAGGCATCAAGAATAAAAGCATTTGACTATCGATCATGGGACAAGTTTGACGTGGTAATTAATGCGTTCTTATAAAGTATTTTTCACATGTGCAGAAGTCCAGGAAGAGGTGATTTAAAATTTATGCTGCTTTGTTTTGCAGGACAAGGCTCTGTCAGAGATGGATAAAGAGGAAAGTCCAGCGGAATCAAATGAGTCAGACTCAGAGGAAGCTGCACATGATGCTGAAAAAGCTCTGTCAGAAAAAGAAAAGGTAAAAATACAAAAAGAAGTCCAAGTGATTCCTTTCCTGAGATTTATTTAATTGTTCGTATAAAGGACATCATTATAGCAACATATATAGTGACATATAAAGGATGAGAAATGACAATACAGAGCTATTTGTGGTTTCCTTCCCCCTAAAACTCACATGAGTCATGAAGTACAACAGTACAAGCACCTGGGGAAAAAAATAAAGAAAAAACTGAATCAGTCGGTGCTGTAGAGATCTCTAGCTGTGCAATATCTCTGTAAGAAGAGAGCTGTGACCGTGAATGATATGGTTTCAGTCAACAGGCTACAGTATCATCCTTTTAGCAGCTGTGTCTCCAGCTCATAGGAGGTTTTTTATCACAGATAGTTGGCACAGAGGTAATTTGTGTGAGCGATGACACTCTGAAAAATGTTAGATATGCTGTTTGTGATTTTAAGACCATATGGAGAGAGGTAAAAGTGGTATTGCCTGTGAAATGGTCACATACAAATACCAATTTTAACTTTCATTTTTAGGGTAATGAGTTCTACAAAGACGGCAAGTACGATGATGCCATTGAATGTTACACCAGAGGGATGAACGCAGATCCTCACAACCCTGTGCTTCCCACAAACCGAGCCACATCCTTCTTCAGACTCAAAAAGTAAAGCATGGATCTCATATTTTGCTGTATTGTGCTGTGTTTTTTTCCCTCTTTTTAAATGTGACTCTTGGCTTTTTGCAGGTACAGTGTGGCGGAGTCGGACTGCAATTTAGCGATCGCTCTGGACAGCAACTACTTCAAAGCGTACGCACGGAGAGGAGCTGCACGCTTTGCCCTGAAAAAATATGAATTAGCGTTAGAAGGTGACAAACTGATCAAAAAAGAATTTAGAATGTCACTCAGTCTCGAGCGTACCAATACACTAACACAAATCTGTTTCTAAATAGACTATGAGATGGTTCTCAAGCTCGACCCTGGAAACACAGAGGCACAGAGTGAAGCGGAGAAAATCAAAGAAGTGAGTGTCGAAACAAGCTTTTTTTTGTCATTGTACCTTCTCAAACCTTCTCTTTAGCAAGGTCCTTTTCTGTGGCTGGTTCTCAGGTCCTTGGGCAACAGACAGTGACGGTACAGAGTGAAGCGCCGCAGCCACAGGAGGCTCCGACGGTCGACTCTGAGCAGCAGAGAGTGATGGAGGAACAGCAGAGACGGATGGAGGAACAGCAGAGACGGATGGAGGAGCAGCAAAAGAGACAGGAGGCAGTCATACAAAAAGACAGGGTAAGCTTTTCTGTGGCTTTTACTCTTTAGATTCAGTGTTTCTGTGGAAATCCTAATCTAATTTGGTAATTCATGTTTTAAGATCTACCTGAGATTAAATGAAGCACTGTGTGTGCGTGTCAGAGGGAACTCTTTTTTTACTTTTACATTCTTTAAGCAGTTTTGGTTAATGTTTTTTTTTCAAATGTCCCACACAGGGGAACGCTTATTTCAAAGAGGGCAAGTATGAAGCAGCCATCGAGTGCTACAGCCAAGGCATGGAGGCAGACAACATGAACGTCCTCCTTCCCGCCAACAGAGCCATGGCCTTTCTCAAGCTGGAGAAGTAAACACAACAGCAACATTCTTTTTCATCATTTTTTATTATTTTTATTAAACCCAAAATAGTATTGTCTAAATTTGAAAAACAGCACCATGTACTGTATATGGCCGACGAACCTCCCTTTGTCTTTCTGGTTTGTTGCAGGCATAAGGAGGCAGAGGAGGACTGCACTAAGGCTATTTATCTGGACAACACTTACTCCAAGGCTTTTGCTCGCCGAGGCACAGCCAGAGTAGCTTTAGGGAAACTGGAGGAGGCCAAACAAGGTGTGGTATTCAATGATGTCTTCAGGGAAATCGCATCATTCTGTGTTTTTGTTTAGTATATTTCAGAAGCTGAGAAAACTATGGACAATCTAACTATGTTTGTCTTTCACATCTGTCTCGCAGTTAGTTGGTCAAGCCAGTTATTCCTGTTTTGGACGTCATATTTAACTGACATTCATTTCTGTTTATATTTGCACATAAATATTGAGAGTTTAAATCATGGTTTTTAACATAGACTGTGTGTGTGTCTTTCTCAGATTTTCAGGAGGTGTTGAAGCTGGAGCCGGGAAACAAACAGGCCTCGAATGAACTCCAGAAACTGCAAATTGTAAGTGTTTAAGATCTAGATGTTTCGTCGAAATGGACAAAGTGACAAAATAATAAAATCCACACTTTAAAACAAGACAGTGATGCACAAACTGTTTTTTGAAAATAGTCTGTTGGTTGCCCGATTGCATCGACAGTATTTTGCTTCTAATTTAATCTGTTTCAAAGCCTCATCAAGCAAATATACTTATAATATAGTTTATCCCTCCACTGCGTGTTAAGTGTCTCCGGTTACGAGGTCGACCAGAGTGGACGCATCAATCTTTCCTCGTCTTTCCTCTTGTTTTATCAGATGTGTCCCAGCGGCCTACTTCAAACAGAGGACAACAGTCCGAGGAGAACAGTCAAGCCGATTGACAAACCAACACATCTGCAGTCGACTGTGAGTTTCCCCATTTTTCCACTAATGTTTTTAAGTCTTGAATTTAATTCTCTACTGGTATTGGCTTTAAAAACAGCTTTTTGCAACAACAAAATCAATGAATCTGTAGATGAGAATGATGGTAAGAGCATGGATGTGAGTCTTTTCCCAGTGAAGTGTTTTGTATTGAAGGAAGATGAGGTGTTATTTGATTTATTATTGATTAATGAAAGAACCTGTTTTGGTGCAAAGTATGTCATTAAATCTATTGTACTGTAGGTTTTATGGACTGTATGTGTGAGAAAACATGTAGATAGTACTCATTAGAGCTTTAGGACGCTGTAAAAAGTGCTAAAGATTGTATTGGTATTAATTGATCTACCTATAAAAGCTAGAAATTAGTCATCTTACAACTTCTACGACATATCAACTAATTTTAGACAAATAAAATGATTGTATGTTTGGTCATCTTAAATCAGCTGTCTGTTAAATGTCAATTAAAGCAAAAGAGAAGTCAGTGTCATACAAGAGCAAGTAAGAGCGAATAGGAAAAAAAAAAGTCACTTTAAAATTATAATTCAAGTAAATTATAGTGGTATTAAAAGCAATAAAATACAGAATTAAGATATTTCTGACAGCAAACAGGAAGTTAGCAAAATCAGCCAAAGGCTGGCACGACAGCTTTAAAATAAGTATGAGTCAGTGCACACACGCTCATTATTTTAGCATGATTAACCAGATCACTCTGACATCATGGCATCCAATTGTGCTCCCCAGAAACCTCTGAGGAGGATTGACATCGAAGAAGTCAGCGGTGAAGCAACGGTGCCCGAGGAGGAGGAGGAGTCAGCTGGGTCCAAGTCATTAGTCCAGGAAGTGATGAAGGAGCCCGAGGACGAGGAGTCATCGCCACTGTCCACGTCACCCAGCGCCAAGATGATGAAAATTGAGGAGATATCGGACACTCCCTTGCTCACATCAGACCAGTCAGTAACACTCTTTTGTCATTTGTTAAAACCATTTCACACATGTTGGTGGTTACTTTCTTCATCTCATGATACTTTGCGTTAGTTCATGCAAATATTATGTTATTTACATATTTTACCTGCCCCCCTCCCCCAGTGGTGGAAACCCACATTTTAAATGTTTCTGAGTGAAATAATGTCAATTAGTGTGTTTGTTTGTTTGTTTGCTCCCCAGTAAACACATTTCCTTGCCTCTGGTTTCCCCAGACTTCCTCCCAGCATATCCACAGAACCACCAGCGCAGATGGAAACTGCGCATCCGCCTGACACAAAAACCAACCCCTCCTCAACAGTAACAGACCTGCCTCCTCCGCCAGCCAGCGGCTTCCAGCTGGAGACCGACCTCCGCAAGATCAGACAGCAGCCTGAAGTGATTTACAGATATCTGAAGGTAAAGGTGTTAGAGAATAACAGTTAAAGTTGCGATACAGTGTTTAATTGCTCTATAGTCTGGCAGCTCTTACTGATGTAGAGTGTTTGACATGAGTCTCGGGCTCCGACATTTCCAGTATTTCCCCACTCTTCATCCAATAAGGAGCCAGAACTCCACAAAGAGGGTGGAGCTCTCTGCTTATGACGTTACACTAGATTAGTTTTATTTAAACATATTCATGAGGTGAAGGGTGGTATGATAACAGTAGTAAAGGACAGGAAGTTGGCCAAAAGACAAAAACGTAGACTCAGTAGAGCATCAAATGTTAGAGGTGCTCAAACGGTGGATGTTTTAAAGGCGCACTGTGTAAAATTTACTAATATTTATTTGTGAAGTTTCATGTTGCAGCTGAATATCCTTCACCTCACATCGCTCCTTCCTTCCAGGCGTGTTAGTGACCCTGTGTAGCCTTCAGTTAGCATCAAAATTCAAAACATTCTGTAAAAAGAAGGTTGTCCACAACGGTGGCCTCTGTAGAGCTGGTCCAGCTCCTGATATAAATATGAAAGGCTCATTACAAAGAAAGTAGAAGCATTATTTTATGTTCAGTGTATGCCAAATAAAAATAATTGGACACACTAAATATTTCATCCTGGCTAAATATTTAAAAATGACTGTTAATCACCATGTTCACCAAAAAAATAACCTGAATATTAATCTAAATGTCATTATAGAATAAAAATTAATAACATTTCTGATTAAATATTTTTGTTTATTTGTTTTGTTTTCACTTTTGTAGCAAATCAATCCAGCGGCGTACGCTAAGATTTTCCAAAACTCCCTTGAACCTGACATCCTCAATCAGATCCTGAAGACGCTGCAAGAATTCTACATAAAGTAAGTGGTTTAAAAAAGGAAAACCAAATGGAGCTGAGCTGGTTTTGTTGAAATGTCCATTGTTTTCATTCTATAACGAGATCATCTTTTGTGCAGAAATGAGGCAGCGGCCGTGACACTGGAGATCCTCAGCAGTCTAGTAAATGTGAAGCGCTTCGACATGGCCGTCATGTTCATGTCGTCCGCAGAGAAGAAAGGTAACGGGTCTCTTTGAATACTTCAAATACACCGTATCTTCATCACTTACACGCGTCGTCATGTTTGTAATTCATGTGTGTTTCTTTTCCTCAGTGCTTAAAGAATTGTTCGACTTCCTTCACCAAGCAGAGCTGGAAGAATCATCTGTCGCAGCGTTACAGAAGAAGTACGGCGTTTGACGCTTTAGGCTACACACGTAAACGGAGCAGTGGGTGCAGTAATGTTCAGTGTGTAGACTAACTCTTCTATGCCACGCGTCGTGTGATTGGGCGGTTAACAGTAGGTGACACAACACAACAGACCAAAACATTAGACAGACATTGTGGGCCAGAAATGAAAATTTAAATAGTGGCTGCTCCCCTGTTATCAGTGTAGCAATTACTTTCCTTAATCTCCAATAACAAATCACGGTCATTATGACAATATTACTTTAGGACTACATAATATTACAACTTTATTCTCCTCAAATTGCGACTTTATTCTCCTAATATTACAACTTTATTCTCCTAATATTACGACTTTATTCTCCTAAAATTGCGACTTTATTCTCCTTATTATACAACTTTATTCTCCTAATATTACGACTTTATTCTCCTAAAATTGCGACTTTATTATCCTAATTATACGACTTTATTCTCCTAATATTTCGACTTTATTCTCCTAAAATTGCCACTTTGTTCTCCTAATATTATGACTTTGTGCTCCTGAAATTACGACTTTATTCTCCTAATTATACGACTTTATTCTCCTAATATTTCAACTTTATTCTTGCAATTTTACAACTTTAGTCTCGTAATATTAAGACTTTATTCTCCAAAAATTACGACTTTAATTTCGTAACATTGCGACTTTATTCTCCTAAAATTACGACTTTATTCTCCCAAAATAATGACTTTATTCTCCTAAAATTACGTCTTTATTCTCCTAATATTTCGACTTTATTTTCCTAAAATTACGACTTTATTCTCGTAATATTACGACTTAATTTTATCTTCATTCTGGCCCTAATACTCTGTCGTATTTATGAAACAGTGGATTTAGTAGAAGCAGACGCTCCGTGTGAAAGATGCCGTGTTGAAGCGATGCTCAGGATTGATCTGTGAGCTCTTGTGTTACAGCCATGTTGGTGCAATGGCATGAGGTCACTTGTGTGTTGGACAATATTATGGTCTGATGGACTGATCTCTGTGAGAACATTACAGCATGTTTGTCTCATCGTGAAAGCGGCGTGAGATAAAAGGCAGAGCCTGCTTTGACTAAAGGAACCTCTCTTCTGCTAATATAGAGTTTGGGAAACTGATGATCAAATAAAGGTATGTTTTGTAATTTTGTGTACGGGTTTTTACTGTGTCGGTGAGAATTATGACAGCTAGTTAAAGATATAATATGTAACTGACTAGACTAATGTTATATATCTTTTTTGAGTAGTGTGTCTCCAACAGTCTTTTTAATCCATAGAAATCTGAATTTCTATTGATGGTAACAGAACATTTCATAAATTCATTTGTTTTGCAGAGCTGCTGCAATGTTTTTACATAGCCTTTGAAAATAGCTATAAATAAACTATGCCCTCAATAAAAAAAATGTTTTCTTTTTTAAACAGGATGGAAATGGGGTGCAGTGGAGTGGGCAGATATAAAGATTAAAAGTAACTGGAAAGCAACTTCAGAAAAAAGACAGAGACGATCAGTCACTTATTCACTTTAAACTAGGTCTTTTAGTATGATTTCGATTGAGTGAAAAAGAGAGTCAGACCCCCAGTGACCCCCAAAAATTGCATATTTTGTTTATTAATTTAATTAACATTAATGATCTGAATCAACGCTGGGCATTTATTAAAGTAAGAGTGATGTCACACTGAAAGAATGAGATTTGTGACTCAAGCAGACACTTGTCAGACCGTCTACTACATCTACACCCATTTAATTTTGTCCAGGGTCTCAACAGGATTACAACCTTTTCCCAGCATGCATTGTGCCACACACGCAGTAGGAATGTGTAATGCTTAAACAAATATGGACGGGCACTTCCAATAAGTCTCACTCATAAAGAGGCAACACTGTGAACCTTGGTGCTTGACAGTGATCAGAGCATTTGCAGAGCCAGAGAATGTATTTGAATGAAATATCTGGTGACGTTAATAATTGTCATCTTACTATTTTCTTTTTCTTTTTTCAGTGAATGAAAAAGCTTAAACTTCTTGCAGAAAGTAGGATGATTCAGAAAACATGTACTCTTACACATCTCAACTGGACTTCTCTCTTAAAATGTAAGTAAAACTGATTTTTTGACGTACATTTCTGTGGTGTACCATCATCATACAACCTGAAGATGGCGCCAAAGCTGAACCAGACTAATGTCGTGTTCACTCCCTTTTGCCACTGTTTTCAGTAAACGTTAATTGGATAGTAAGCCACAAGTTGTTGATCCACTACTGCCTCCATCAGAAAGTTAAAATGTTTATTTTAACTTTTTATGTGACTCAAACTTACCAAACTAGTCATCAGTAGACCAGTGCTTCCTCCTGTGTCCCTGTGAGCTAAAACTGCAGATTTTCTCTATAGACTTTGGTGTAGGAGAGTGAATAGTTTACAAAGCAACATAAACTTCCATTTCCTGACAGAAAAAGCTCAGACTATCAGAGAAATAAAGTGGCAATGAGCAAATGCTCCAGATTTGTTTAGATGATATGTACTACGGCGATCTTTAGCATTTAAAATGGTTGCTGTGGTTGGCAGATTTGACCAATTACAGTGCACAAGCAAATCCATACACACGACTGTTCCACAATCTGTTTTATTTATTTATTTTAGAAACGATTAATCTATTTGGTTCATTTTTTTGCTTAAATATCAGCTACAAAGATAACAAGTCTGACTACTCAGGGGGCGGTGGTATAGCGAGTGTTGTGGGTTCCATTCCCGGCTCCACTAGTCGACATGCTGATGTGTCCTTGGGCAAGGCGAGAACAGTGCTTACCTGCCCTCCTCCCAGAATTCACCATGTTGAATTTTTTTGTGACCTCACCCTCCAATATGTCCATTATCAGTCTTAATACTCATTAATAATGAATGACTCAAATGAGCTTGTTAAAAATGGAGCAAATGTCATTTATTCAAAACAAAAAGAAAACTATTACATCCATTACTTCTTTAAAAAAACACACAATAAAAACGAGAACATATTTGGGTGCAGGTTTGTGAGCGTGTGTGTGTGTGTGTGTTTGTGAGCTCTTAAAGTGACGTCTCCTTTGAGTCCCTGGGCGGCCTGAAGGTCAGTATCTCTGTGAAAGTGTGACCTGTGCAGACACAAAGAAGATCAATGTCAATCAGCTGATCATAACGTTCAGATTTTCTCTTTGCGATATTTCATTAAAAAAAAAAAAAAAGTCTTGCATTACTTTTAAACTTCACATACAATCATAAATCAACAGTGACCTCTGGCCAACATTAAGCACTGCAACAACAAATATTGATCTGCTCCTGTTCCACTGAGTTTAACAAGCCTGTGACAGGAAGGCACCATAATTACTGAGAGTAATATCTGGCTCTATTGCTTCACATTAGTTCTGCAGCTATAGTCACTAACATCATTCATGCCTTTCATCACAGATAAACTAATGAGAGCCGAGAGACTGAAGCAAAACAGTAAAGTTTTGTGACCAAAATGATAAAACAAGAGATTTTATAGAGATAACAAATTAGTGTGGCTTTAAATCCCGCCCCCTCTTACGTTTCCACTGGTCCAGTGGCAGGTCTGTGTTGTCCATGGTCTGATCGTACGGCAGCGCCTCGGTCTCCTCCTCCATGTCTCTGAACTCGCTGAAGAAAGGCAGGTCCAGGGCCTCCGAGGCGCTGACCCTCTGCTCAGGGTCCAGAAGCAGCATCTTCTCCAGGACACACACGGCTGCAGAGCACGTCGACACACCGAGAGTTAGCGCGGAGGAAGTGAGCGGAACTGACCCGCGGCTGAATAAAGAGAGCGTCACATACCGTTTGAGCTGGCCTTGGAGAAGATGGAGTGTAAGTCTTTTTTTGGCACTTTTGGTAAACTTCTCATGTAGTTTTTGGCCTGGTAAGAAAGAAGGTGGAGGGAAAGTCCAGTGAGTAAGAAATAGTGAACAACAACAACAACAACAAACTGAGGGCACCTTTGCTGACTTTCCCAAGTGCGTCGGGGAACTACGGTGGCCCTTGCACAAATTCTCAAGAACGTCTGACCGTACTTGCTCTGCTGTGACATGAAATAATAGTTTAACCATTTAGAAAAATGATATGATGATCGGTAATCTGAATGTGGTCAAAAACTCGATCATTTGCATAGTAAGCTTTCACTTCAAACATTGGGCGTATCTATAGATGTATTTGTGGGAAGTATATTCAGTGTCGGCCAGTGGACAATGTTACACACTTGAACTTAAACTTCTTTACATTTAAATGGTAAATATAAAAAAAGTAGGAAGAGTGCGTTCCTTAAAAGCTTTTGTGCGATAAACACTAAGCGTAACATTCGCGCATCGTCTTACATCTTGGCTTTGTAGCTTCAGCACAAAGTCAGCAGTCGGCGTTCCTGTGATCTTCATGATTTCTCTCAGCTGGTCCAGGTCTGACAGTAGCTACAGTTAAGTCAAATATTAGCTTATTTATGGTGTGACGAACAAAAGGAGAAAGTAGAAAATAAAAAACAAAATGACTTGTCTTTGAGGATATCAGGAATCTTCTTTAAAGTAAAATGTGGAAGGAGAGGGAAGGCACTTTTTTTTTAATATAGAAACTGAGTCGTGAAGATAATTTATTTTGATTTATCTGTGTAATTATTATTATTATTATTATTTGGGATAATAATAATAACAATGATAGGATGTAATGTAATAATGTGATGGTTTGTTGATAGACTGCTGCAATCTCACTTTTGGTGTCTCGTAAACCCATGAGGGTTTGAGCACCAAACAAATAAATACAATCTTAAGCACACATGGTAGATAGTGGGTAAACACTATTCCCCGCAGTGTTTTAAATACAGAATAACACAATTTCTTTGTACCGTAACATTGAGTTGGCATTTTCTGCAAAAACAAAGAGAATAACAGTGAAACTAGACAAAACACTGTGTCAGTGCACAGTAATTAATTGCTAAATTAATCGTCTGCTATTTCGCTCATCAAGTCTGTTTTCAGTAATGAAAACAAACACTCTGATTTTCAGCTTCTTAAACGTGATTATTTTCTGGTGTCTTTGCTCCAAATAACAAAGAAATCATAAAACTGAATCAATAGTTTTTGTCACAGTTTGTGAAGGTTGAAAAGTGAAGGATACGATCGCTTCCCTTGAAGAGTGGTTTTCCCAGCAGCATCTCCGCCATGATGCAGCCCGCAGACCAGATATCGACTGCAAGAAAGAGAGCAAACGTCAGCGTCGCCACCAAAATCCCGTTGGTTATATTCGCCAGTTTATTGTTGACAACGAAAGCAGTTTACCCGACTGCGTGTAGTGCATCCAGTTGAGGATGACCTCGGGCGCTCTGTACCAGCGCGTCACGACGTAGCCGGTCATCTCTGCATCCGCCTGCCTCGCCAGGCCAAAGTCAAGAATCTAAACACAAAATAGCATGAAAATACCTAAAAACCTATGGAACGTACGCACGTCTAAAGATGCTCATATTGTGAGTTGCAGTACCTTTAATTCACAGTCTGGGTTAATGGCTAAATTTCCAGGTTTAAGATCCTGTTTGAGACAAAGGAAACAACAGGTGGTGCAACTTGTAAGGATAAATGGTCACACATTCACAAATACTGAAAAAATAAACCTGACATATATGCAAATCTGCAAATGACAATTTATCAACAGCAAGACTGTTTCATTTCATTTTTGTTGCCCTTTAATGACGTCATCCTCTTAACTCTTTCTGATATAAAATCTGGGGCAAACCCACGATGAAACACTTCTGTTACTTAAGCTCTCCCAACAATTCCCATAATCCCAGACCACTTGCCCGACACCATCAAACAAGACATTGTTTTAATGAGGGATGCCTAGTGGCAGAAATTGCATACTGCAGATTTAATTCACTTGTTCATTTCAGAGTCAACGCATCAAATTTGGACTTCCAAAAATAATTTTTTTTCAATACTCAAACTGCAAACTGAGGGTGAAATTAAGGCAAGTTGCCCATACATTTCAATCGCAAATTTAACTGCCAGCATTAAAGCGTTAGTGAGAGAGACATCAGTACTAAAACATGCAATAACAAAGAGACAGAGAGAGGCAGAGAGAGAGAGTAAAGGTCTCCATTTGTGGGAATCCACATGAATGGGTTTGCATGTGAAAAAGAACAAGAACCCCCTGCCCCCCCCCCCCCCCCCCCCCCCAAAGCTCATAGTCTAAAAAGTCAAAGTTCACAGACCCTGTGGATGATCCCTGCAGAGTGGATATACTGAGGACAGAGAAGATAAGGGAAATATTAGAACTCAAAGAGACATCGGGATAAGATTAGACATAACTGTGCTTGTATTTAGGTCAGGATGTTTACCTTGAGTCCTCTCATCATCTGATAGACGAGGAACTGAACCCTGTCCTCTGATAATCGATCCAGCTTCATCAGCTTGCCGAGGTCGGTGCCCATGAACGGCATCACCAGGTAACTGAGGAGGAGGGAACAGAACGCGAGAGAAGTCAAAGAAAAGTCTCCTCCAAGTCCATCTGCTCTGCTTTCACACTGAGTGATGAGACGAGGAACTTACAAATCACGAAGCCGGTCCAGCGAGATCTCAGCGGTGAACACGTCCAGCAGACCGATCACCTGCTCGCACCCAACGGGGACGAATTCAATCAGAAATTAAACCTGATAAAAGTCTAACTATGCCGCTCTATAGTCATCATCGTCGTCATGAGAAGAGTGCTCTTACATTTTCATGCTTCATGTGTTTGAGGAGTCGCAGCTCTCTGTACGCTCTTTTCGCGAAGAGTTTGGACTGGAAGGGCCGGTGCAATTTCTTGATGGCCACCTGTGCCGCCGAGCGCCGGTCCCACGCAGAACTGAAATGTACACATCCTTATTAGGTTTGTGCGTTTCCAGAGAATGTCGCCAAAAAAAGAAAAAGAAAAGAAAGACAAGTTCCAAGGCAAAACTGACAACTGAACTGCATGACTTTTAGATAAATACAATTGTCCCAACCATTGTTCATGAGTTCACACAATGCTGATTAATCCAATCAACTCCACATGACTAACTCTTTGTTTCTCAGTATCGCCGTCTTTAGATCTCATGTCCCTGCACACAGGAAGTTGTTAGTTTGTTGGACATCAGACGACAGTAGAGTGCGACAAAAAAAAAGTGCAGACAAAAAGATTATATTGTTAAAAAAATAACCTGTTTGATTGGATAAACCCGTTTTGTCCCCGCCCGCCCCTGCGCTGCTGCTGTAAACACACAAGCTCTCCCTCAGTCAGGTCTGATAGTATTGCTTGACAGAGCACAAAACGTAAACAATCGTTACTATTTTAAAAAAAAGTTTCCCTTAAACCACACAGCATTTTTTCCAAATACTGTAGTACACATGCCAGGCTTGTAACGGAGGAAGAAGACGAAGTGATAAACATGATCAGAGACAGAAAAATAAAGAAAATGAAAGTTCTCATAAAGCAAACAGACTAAACAACCGTGTTGACAACTGTGTGACTTTGCCATTATATTCAGCGCCTTTAAAGATCCCCGGTGTTTTAAATTAACTCTAGTTACTTCTCATTGACAGTAGTTGGTAACACTGTCAAACAATCTCCAACCACAAGACGGTGACTGCCGGTGCAAGAATAAGGTGGGACTATGACATCGTTCAAAAAATACTGTTTCAGGTCCCCCCCAAAACAGCATCTCCATGTGGATAAAAAAAAAAGTATGCATCACCTAGGACGGCCCCTAAAAGTTACGCACTGCAGCTTAACATAACTGGAGGAGTCTATAAGGAAATTCACATGTAGTTAATAACACCTGGGACACTTTAAATGGACCATGTTGTTAATTAGAACCGTGCCTTCCCTGCTATGACCGCTCACAATGAGTTCTGTGGAGAGACACAGGACCCCGTTTGTGATTGAAGACAAAATAGTGGTGCGTTCAATGCACTTATCTCTGTGGGGCTTTGACTTCTAACAATGAGACTGGGGGTGGTTTTCTTTTGTTTGCCCTCGTCCACGCCACACAAAGCCGAGAGAGGCCCTGCAGAGCCAGCTGTGCAGAGACTAGTGACCAAGTAGTGCAGCTGCGTGACCCTCACTTTTATACTTCACCTGGGTAAAATAATGTAAGAAAAAATACGATGCTTACTTTTGTATAGTTTAGGTTTTTGAGTAAAGGAACTGTTGGTTTCTCATAGTTTAACGCTGCAAAGAGAGGAGATCGCATTTTCACAGTTCCTCTCTCTCAGAGAGCAGCTTGAGGCTGTTTGGGGTGAGAAAGCACAGTTGGTGCCTAAAGCGAGGCGCAAAAAAACAGCTGATTAAAGCACAATTCAGTCACTGTTAAGTTCCATTTTTTCTTCCAGACTTACCACACTGTTCCATAAGCTCCGGTCCCGATCTGCTTTAAGTCCCGGTACCTCTCCGGAACCTCCCACACAGTCCTGTTCACCTCCTGCCGGTAGAATCCCGTCCTGGAGCGCACAGCCATTATACCTTACCGGCTCACAGAGGCTGAGGTCAGGATGAAGGTCCGCTCGACGTTCAGGTCTGGGCCGCTCATGTGAAGAAAATGTGGTTTAACTTATCGATTCTTAACGCTCGAGAAGTTCACTCCGTCCCGTGGTGAAGAGTTGGGTTCGTGCGTAAAATTCCCCCAGATGAAACAGCCGACAGCCTGTGAGACTTGCCCCCGAGACACACACACACACACACAGTGGTCGTGGTTGTCCTGGGTTATTTGTGGGTGTGTCCACAATGTGGAGGCGAAAGAAAAAGAAAAACACCAAACATCTGCCCACTCTTCAGTCACACCCGTGTAATGGGTATCTACCTCTGGAATCGACCGCTCAATAATTTGTCTGATGCTAAAACTCCTGCAGAGTTCATTTTACACGAACCATCGCGGATTGAATTGGCTTAAAATGACATATAATGCCATCTCAGTGCTGTCATAAACATAGCACCATACATATATCAACTGCGAGGTAAAGAATAGTTTTTATTTAGATTTGTTTGTATTGTGTTGGTATACTATCGTTAGTATGTTAGCACTATACTACACTAGTAAATATAGTTACTATCTTATTTTGTAGACCATGATGCACTGATTTACCAGACTCTTTGGCAATTTGACCATGCACATACTACCCTATACTACAGTAAACTACACTACACTACACTTTATACTATACTATTTCATTTTGGAGACCATGTAATGATTTACTAGACTTCTAGATTGTGCCATACTATAGTATAGTATAGTATTTCTGTGGCAATGTGGCCATACACTTACTATACTGTACTACACTACACTTTATACTATGCTATACTACATTAACTATACTATACTAAACTATACTATACTATATTATACTATTTTATTCAGTATAGTATAGTATTTCTGTGGCAATGTGGCCATGCACTTACTATACTGTACAACACTACACTTTATACTATGCTATACTACATTAACTATACTATACTAAACTATACTATATTATTTTATTCAGTATAGTATAGTATAGTATAGTATTTCTGTGGCAATGTGGCAATGCACTTACTATACTGTACTACACTACACTTTATACTATGCTATACTACATTAACTATACTATACTAAACTATACTATACTATATTATACTATTTTATTCAGTATAGTATAGTATTTCTGTGGCAATGTGGCCATGCACTTACTATACTGTACAACACTACACTTTATACTATGCTATACTACATTAACTATACTATACTAAACTATACTATACTATTTTATTCAGTATAGTATAGTATAGTATAGTATTTCTGTGGCAATTTGGCCATGCACTTACTATACTGTACAACACTACACTTTATACTATGCTATACTACATTAACTATACTATACTAAACTATACTATACTATTTTATTCAGTATAGTATAGTATTTCTGTGGCAATTTGGCCATGCACTTACTATACTGTACTACACTACACTTTATTCTATACTATACTATTTTATTAAGTATAGTATATTATATCTGTGGCATGCACTTACTATACTATACTGTACTACACTACACTTTATTCTATACTATACTGTTTTATTTAGTGTAGTATAGTATAGTATATCTGTGGCATGCACTTACTATACTATACTGTACTACACTACACTTTATTCTATACTATACTATTTTATTTAGTGTAGTATAGTATAGTATTTCTGTGGCATGCACTTACTATACTATACTGTACTACACTACACTTTATTCTATACTATACTATTTTATTTAGTGTAGTATAGTATAGTATTTCTGTGGCATGCACTTACTATAGTTTGTAGACCATACAATGATTTCCTAGCCATGGTAAGGTAAAGTATAGTATTTCTTTGGCAATTTGACCATGCACTTTCTATACTTTACTACAGGTGTGTCCAAACTACTGCCTGCAGGCTCATCACGGCTTCTTGGTGAGTTGTTGTACGGCCCTTTGGCAGCTTCGGTTTTATTAGTCACATGTCACCCCCATTAGCGAGTTCAGCTTTGAAGCCAGAGTCCTGTGTTTTAAACCCAGCTGTGGCAGACAGCTATATGCAGTCAGCTCATATTATGTTATATGACTCCAGATGTGGAAAGAAAGGCACTTTTTTTCTTTTTATTTTTTCACTCCTGCGCGGCTTAGATTTGGTTACGTTACCATGTACAAATGATAATTGTGACAATGAAAATTTACATTTTTATAAAACAGTGCATTTGTATGTAAATGTTACTGAACCAAGGCCATTGAAATCTTCACATTATTAAATATGGCCCTTGTTGACACCCCTGCTATACCATATTATACTATTTTATACTACACTACACTACACTACACTATATACTATATATACTGTGCTACACTACACTACAGGTAAAAAGTGTTAACCAATGTGTCTCAAAAGCACAAGGGCAACGGGGCTTATGATGAGAGATGACTAAACATCTCTTTCAAATGCATAGGCTTCACTGTGTGGCAGATGATAGGGAGGTTTAAGTGATGAGGCCTCTTTTACAGTCATGACTCAAAACAGGAACAAGTGGTTCGTAATGGGCCTCATTTTGTGTAAAGAGGAATGATTCTTTTAAACCAGGAAAAGGGCACCCTTTGTCCAATAATGGAACTGAAGTGGTGGAAGCCAAGAGCATTAAGGTTTTTGCACTGCACTTGTCTCTCATGATACTTGACACTGGCTTTGTATTAAATTTCATTCTGTAGATTCAGCTGCACTATGTTCATTTGTCAGCAACTTGTTCTTGTGAGTAACACTGTGTGTCCCCTGTAGATAAAAAAAAATGTGATTAACCTCAATCTAGCGCCACCTCTGAGCACTTCATCAGCTTATTTTTTCAGTAATAATACATTACTTTTGCATTATATCTTTCTGCTAAAACTTTAGTCAGTGTACTTATACTTGCGTATGTACAACAAAAAAAGACACATACAAAAAAAACAGAAATGATGGTGTTTATTCGGTTGAAGCCATGATTTGCCAAGTCATCTTACCCACGGATAATGAAAAAGGAAACAATCCGACATGTCTGAAAAAAACCAAGCGCTGACACTCACGTTAGTTATTTGGAACCTGTGGCTACAGCGGAATCACATGCCACCGTGTACTCAAAAGACACGTTTGTCACATACTTACACACAGTATACATATACATTCAGCTTGCGGGTTGGTTATTCAGATCCATCACATGTACAACATCCACATTAGCACGGAACACTTTTACATTCAGAGCTCTAACACGCACTGACTAAGACGGTTTCAACTCCTTTGGACTGCAAATTGAACATTTTGCACCCAGTGATGGCAGGCGACGAGCACGGGAGGCTACACGGACCACTTCAGTGTGAACGTTTACTGCGAAAAATACTTACTTCTCACTCGTGTCTCTCTAAAATGATACAAAACAAATTATGTTTCAGATGTTTCCTGCTTTTCTGAGGTAGAAATAATCAGATCTGTTGAGTTAAAGCAGCTGTAAGTGATTTTGTCTCTTTTCTCCTCCTTCGCTGGGGTTCTGGCTCTGCTTCGTTGTTCCACACCTAATGCAAGTTCGTTAAAATTGATGTTTAAGTGGGTAAAAAAAGCTTTCTGGCTTGTATTTCACTGACAGCAACTACATCTCTCTTTTGATTCAAGGTGCGTCTGCCTGTCAATCTGTCTGTTAATCATTGATTTACTGTACTTAGGGTCCCGGTGTGTGCAGTGCTGACATTGGTAGCGTTTGGACCAGAAATGCGTCAAGTGTCTGTATAAATGCAACAGATATTAAGCGCTAAACAAGCTACTTCCGCCCCCATCTACCATGGAGGAATGAATGGAGATAGATAAGACAGTGTCTGGATAAGAAACGCAAGAGATGGGTCTTGGCAGGTGACTTACTAAGGGCACCAGTGTGTTGGGTAAGAAATGCAAGGGAACTTTGAACAGGTGCTGGAGGATGTAGGAGTTCTGTTCTTCACATAACTGTCTAAGGTGTCATTTGGTAGGCTTTAAACTTGGCAGGTGACTTACTAAGGGCACCAGTGTGTGCAGTGGCAACGGTGATGTTATTTGCATAAGAAATTACATATAATTAGTATATATATGCGACCTGTACCCCTATGTCAGCTGAGATTAGCACAGCGCCCCCCGCGACCCTCATGTGGAGTATAAAGCGGTAGAAGATGGATGGATGCGAGAGATGTATCGCTAAATGAGCCGCTCCCGCATGCCTTAAGGCCATTAAGCCAATAGAGAAAGTATACGCAAGTCAGGTGACACTTATACTGAACATTAAATAGGACTGCTGCTCATACATCTCTTCATACTTGACACTGTTTGTTTCAGATAGGCTGAGAAAACATCCAACTGGTGGTGAACAGTTCAGCTTTAAATATGATGTCTGCAGCTGCCTGGTGGTGAACCAGATTCATGTCTGCCCCAGATTTATAACCTGTTTATCTCCTTAAAAACCTCTTGTTCTGTTGTTTATTGCATGTCTGTTTCTGCCTAAACCCTTTAGATGACATTTGGTGTCTTTCGTTGTTGTAGCGCCGGTCCAAATAGAAGCTGACAGTTTAAGTGCTGCATGTGGTAGAATGCATTTAACCCTAGATTTTAACTTTGACACAGAAGTTGTGTGAGAACCACACTGGAGGAGTTTGAGCTCTTGACCTTCACTCTCACTGACTCTGTGTTTGAACATAACCTGATTATTTCCACCTCAGCAAAAGGTTTGCCAAAAGAAAAAACAACAACAACAACTCCAGTCTGCTGCAAGATGAATACCTCAGTTACAGTGGGTAATAATCTGTCTATGCATTAAGATCAAGCTGCATATACAAACGTCACTGCAATAAACAGGAAACTGCACTGCAGCAGCACTGAAATACTTTTAAATGAGGTAAATGAAACCATTGATCCTTTCATACTGCGGTCAGTAATGACAATGTGGTTGGTTTCCTTTACGATGCTCAGGCATAACAGTATGAACACTGAGAAGAAGGCGAGGAAATCATACGTGGCTGCCCTATGTCAAAACCTCAGTCAAAGCATTTGTCCAGTCATCGCTTGGACAGAGCTACGACCTGTGTATGAGAGATTCTGTAAACTGTTTCCCACAGACGTATTGTAAACGCAATTCATGGCGGTGAAAAAGACACGACAGAGAACTATGTAAACCTGATGGTGCGGTGCCAAAGCCATCAGCTCAACGTGTGCATTACAAGTGTAAACACAGACCTGCAGCACAGTCACTCTGTCCCCAGCTTTGGCTTAAATCAGCAACCTTGCTAATTAATAGCACAGTTGGTGTTTTATTATTCTGCAGGCAAGAAATAACAGTTTCTGTTTCTATATAACAATGGTTCCTGTGCAGAAATGATGGGTAGACACGTTAAAAGTGGCACACGTTCCTGGTGATGCGTCCGTCTCTGACCCTCATAGTGCTTTAATACCAGTGCAGCAGATGCAGTAAGCAGTTTATGTGGTTATAGGACAGTACCAGTAATATTCTGCAGTAATAAATTGCACAGACATCATGCAGGACAGTGCAGGCTGTAAAGTGTTTCTGTGGCATGACACGACATCGCAGCAAGCCTTTAAAAAAGTGAATTCCATATATGACTCCTTGTGGCATTTGTTATAATGTGGACTGAAGTGCTTTGGAAACTCTAGTGTGCATTTTTTCGTCGTCGTCGTCGTCTTCTTTGCTCCCGACACCGCGTAAACACAGTCCACTTCCTTAAAGCTGCTGCCTCATATGAATCCCCCGCATCGTCTGCGATCCCTGAAAGAGCCGAACAGTTCCTCATTTTGCCCTTGCGAAGTAAAAACATGGAGGGGGGGGGGTGGGGGTGAATTTGCACTGGAGAGATGCAAGACTTCTTGTAATTGTGACGTGTGCATCGGATCCTGTGGAGGCCGTCCTTCCCTGCTGCTCAGACGAACTCAAGACAGGCAGTCAAACATAGTCACACTGAGCAGGTGGTGCCACAGTCTTTCTCCCGCTCACTTTGTACGTGGTCCTTCTCTGGGGGGGGGGGGGGGGTGGAGGGGGAGGTTGAGGCAGAACAGGACGAGGCTCACTGCTCCGCCTGAAGGCTATCGGTTTTACTGCCAGGTGCTTTGAAGCTGTTCACTTCTTCAAATACCAACTCTATACGGAGAAAATGTGAAGGATCAAGTGGGACATCAGCAATGTTAGGAGTTGGGATAATGTGTCGGAATAGTGAAAGTACCCCTTTTGTCATTGTGTTAAAACACAAGATAATTGCATATTAACTGCATATTGCAAGCAACTGAATACTGTTCACTTCAAGTTCCCCTATTCAAACGTCTATGAGGGTAGCCTTGGGTTGTGAATACTAAAGTGTGTCTGGTTTCAGTGTAAACAGCGCTATTATACCTACTCTGAAACTGTCACGGCTAAGATGCAAACGATGCAGAATTATCCACCATGACACATAATATCCGGGGCGTTTCACAAACCATTAAAGTCCCTGCTGCTGGAATAAAAAGTCATCAAATTTGATGTTGCAAAGGGTCATCTATGAATATCTCATGTTCCTTTGGCGGTGAAGTCAGCATTCTTGCAACACTAATGTAAGTTAAAACTCAGTATACTCCCTCACGTGAACTCCTTCCTGTGCAAATCAAGAAGTGCAGCACTAACAACGTCCATAAAAGAAATATTCAAGGACCCGGTGTTACCGTATGACATTAAACCATCTACTTATTGTGTTACCTTCAAATTAAAGCTTTACCTTTCCATTCTTCTAGAGTTCGGTCTTTGCTCTCCAGCGTCTGGTCGTACAGCGGTGCCTCTGGCTCGTCGTCTGGATCGTGGTACTGTGCGAAATAGGGGTGGGACAGAGCCTCGCAGGCCGAAATCCTCCCGTCGCAGTCTAGAACCAGCATACGCTTCAAAAGATCGACGGCTGTCAGCGAAGAACAGAAACAGGGAGACTGGTGTAAGAGGGCCGCGACATGAGCGGAAAACAAGTATAAACCAAAAGGATCAAGTACAGCGTGGATTCCGAACTTACAACACACACAGAGAGAGCAACTCGAGGTTGAACAGCCTCTGTTAATAAGCCTCAAAATTGAATTTAAGAGTCTGATAATCCAATCTGAAGAGCCGCACCCACCTAGTGGATTTGCTCCTCTGAAGATCTTTTCCAGGTCCTGCTGGGGCATGAAGGGCAGAGACTGGATGTACTTCTGTGCCTGGAAACAGAAATCAGCTTTCAACCCGTGGTATGTGACGGTAGTGCATCCGTCAGTGATCAATCGCCCCAACTCTCACATATTGACTATTCAATCCATAGTCATGTCTGTGGAATGATTACTTAGTCCAAAAATGAATGTCCTTCTTGAATTATGTTGGATGAAGAGCATATTTCCCCTAAAATTCCATTTGTTTTGTTATTTTTTACATATAATACTAACCATTTTTGATGGAAATGGATGTAGGTCAAGCAGCAGAACTAGGGTCTAGACTAGATTATTATTGTATTTTAAAGGTGTGTTTTCATGGATTTAATGGTGATATGAAGACACCCAAGGTTTTTGACCTTTAACACCGCATCAGTGTGTAATTAATGGCGAGAATCTTGAGAAACTCTTTCTTATGCCTAAACATAACTACATTCCTAACCCTCATTCCCTTTAAAGCATTTTGTTATCCTCTCCCCAAACTACAATTAAGAATGGACTTAACCACATTCTTGTTTTAACCGCCGTTTCCCCAGCGCTGCCTCTATTCACGCTCCCCTCCCTTACATGTTCAGAGCAGATCTTCTTTAACAGCTCGGGTGTCGGAGTCCCCACCACCTCCATGATTCGCTTCAGCTGGTCAATATCTGAAGAGGGTTGAGGAGTCAAGGGGCCAATCGAGATTTGTGAAAAAAGTCATCAACCTGCAGGGTTAGGCTCATCCATCAGCCCAGACGGAAAATGTACGTTCTGAACACAGTCGAGATTCCACTGGTCTCTTGACAGAGCACGACACGCAAAGACAGACAGGCAACATCTGGGATAAGTCAGCCCTTTTCATCCCCCCCCCTATTCCACCCCCCAGTTGTCCCTGTTGATGCACCTCCCTTTCAGAAAGGCCTCGAATTGTGATGCAAATCTAAAAGGAATCTGCAGCCACAGGGCATTTTAAAGCAGTAATGGAAGGTTGAAGCTATGCCATGCTAATAGAGGATACAGTCAGTGCCAGGAAAAAGGACTTTCCCCTTCAGTAGCTCTCCCATGATGCACCCCACGGACCAAATATCAACTGGAACAGACATCAAGAGGTTGAATCATTCATCTGACATTTAATCAGTGCCGTTTAATGTGTAAAAATGAAGCTGAATCAGAATCTTACCATTCTGATTGTAGTGCATCCAGTTCAGCATGATCTCCGGCGCTCGATACCAGCGGGTTGCTACGTACCCCGTCATCTCATCATCCGTCTGTCTGGCCAAGCCAAAGTCAAGAATCTGCACAACAGGTATAGTGTTTGTAAGAGATGGGGCTCACGCCACTGTGAGGTTTGCACATTTCACTTTAAAGGTTAGTCTTACCCTCAGCTCGCAGTCCTCATTCACTGCAACATTGCTTGGCTTGAGGTCCTGGAGAAGCAGTAGGTAAAGCATTGTGATTAAAGATGGAATCTCATCTGTTTGTAGCTGTAGCTGAAAATACACTCACATAGAAGCATCAAACTTTTTATACCAAGTACCGTAAAAATATATATATATATATATATGTATATACATTTACATTTTTGTTATTTGTTCCATTTTCTAAGATTTTCCTCTAAGTACCACCAGAGGAAGCTGACACTAGTCGTACACCACAGTTTGAGGCCCATGGACTTATGATATATCCTATCACCGTGAAACCCCTGTAATAAACAGCGCCAGCAACCAGAGGAAATACTGGTTGTCTGTTGTTTTTTTTTTTACTTTGAATCACGACAACAATCTCTTGAACTTAATGGTGAAAATGACAAGAAGAGAAAAGAGGAGGCACTCACTCTGTGGATCAATCCCGCTGAATGGATGTACTGTTTGAAGGGCACAAGGGTGGAGCAGGGGGGGGGGGGGGGGGGGTGGGACAATGGGAGGAAACATGAGAGAGCAGACTTAAAGAAAGACAGGCATCATAAATGCAGTTCACTATATTAGCCTCCGGGGAGAGCGTGTTGATGTGGACTCATGCAACATAGATTTGTGGTTTCCAAATTCTGACAAATAGATTGCAGACAGGCTATGTCCACACCAAGCGTGGAGTACTGCAGTGATTCACCACGGGGAGTTGAGGCACCCCAAGGGTGTGTTTAAGTGTTTAAGTGTGTTTAGTAAGAAAAAAGATTTCTCAATGAGGTTCAGAAAAGTATTTATTGCTCAGATCACTTGATCCATATTATGCTGAAAGGTTATTATGGATTTTTTTTTGACAATGCCAAAAAAAAATATCCTACCAACTGCACCGAATCAGTTTAAAATATTAAAAAATATTAATCATTATGCAATAGGTAGAGAAATGTATGAATGAATGTTTGGTACGTTAGGGTATACTGTTTGCATACTAAATGTGCACTGTGCAGCATTTAGTATGACATGCAGCACACGACTCACAATGCAGTAAATTACCTTGAGTCCGCGAAGGAGCTGGTATATTAAGAACTGTACGTGCTCGTCTGACAACCTCTGAAATTTGACGATGTTGTTGAGGTCTGCACCCATCAGGTTAGTCACCAGGTAGCTGGAAGAAGGGAGAGCGTATGCATAAGTGGGGAAGAGGGATAGAGGGATGGGGGGTGTAAATGGTGACGTTGCCATGGCAACTGTCAGACGTCTCCACAAGCCTCAAATCCCCCTGGATCGCTTCAACCAGACAACCATGCCCTTTAATAACATAATTTTAGCAGTTCTGGTGAAACGTGGACATGTGTGTAGGCTGTAGTAAACATCCAAGGGATTAAAAAAAAAAAGAAATCCTACAGTTCATTGAAGTCCTCTAATGTTGCAGCAGGTGTGAAGACGTCCAGCAGCCCAATTACCTACAGAGACAGAGACAAGCAGAGCTGATCAATACCAGAGCGGAACCATATAGAGAGCTGCGTCAGTCTCAGGGTATTTTTATTTGGAGCACTAACATTCTCGTGTTTCATGTGCTTGAGCAGCCTGAGTTCCCGGTATGAGCGGCGGCTGTGGATCAGAGACTGAAACGGCCTGGACAGTTTCTTCACCGCAACCTTCTGCCTTGACACCACATCGTACGCTGAACTAGAGAGAGAGAGAGAGAAAGCAAAAAAGAAATACCTTAAAGACGTTAGGGAACGTACATCAGCATACCATAATTATTGTTTACATTATTGTGATATGTTGACATGAAAGATGGCACAAAGCTGTTGATCATTTACAGACGGATGGAGTAAAATATGATAAAAAATTATAATAATGTTTCTTTTTGAAGTCAACATAAAGCAACTGTTCAATACAATTAGAACACAGTAAAGAGAAAACTGACTGCATACAATGTCGAATAGAGCACCTAATCACAACATACATGCTAGTAACAAGACAATTTGTCCAAAGACGATTAGCTTAGCAGACTGAAAACAGGTGGAAACAGTGACTGTGGTTCTGTCTTTAAAAAAAACTAAAAAAACAAATGCTATCGCTCTTCACACTCACTCAAAAAGTTGTCAAAATACATTTATTTTTATACGTAACATCACATGCCTTATTAATAGTTACAGTTACTTCCGCAAATGTCAAAGTCTTTATGCTAGTTCAAGCTAGCTGGTTGCTAAATTAGGCTAATTTTACCAGACACTCAGCACAGCTCCAATTTATTCATGTCATATTCATTTGCACGTTGTGCCAGCTCGTGATAAATGTCTGAGACTAGAGGGACATGACAAACTGACAGAGGAGGAAGTGTACAGAGAGGATGGAAAGAGTGAAAGAGGATGTGGTGGAAGATGACAAGTGAGGACGTCAGATATTGTTAAAGGGCCACACTTCATTTCACCTGCCTCTTTTGAAATGTAAATGTCACGCACACACTGATCCAACACTGTGCCTACAACCGCCCCGTAGCTCCTGATGCCGCCGGTGTCTTTTTCAGGCTTTTCAACACGTGCATTAACTACAGCAACAATACGGTCATCGGAGAGCGGAACAGGCTAAACAGGAAGGAAACGAATTGCGAATTGAGACATTTCGTAGAGCAAGAAGAAGAAGTGAAATAGTGACTGAAGAAGAGCGGAAATTTAGATGTAGAAGTGAACAGTGAAGACAGATTTCTTCTGACAAGTTTGTGACACCTGAGTGAATTCTAACCACTTAAGGGTCAATCCTCTCTTGTTTTTCGGTGACAGGATACCATAAGTCCAAGGTTCTCAAACTGTGGTGTGTGTTCCATCCAGTGGTACGCAAACTTCCTCTGGTGGTACTTGGAGGAAAATCAGAAATACTGTTCTACTGTATGGGGGTATGTGATCAGAATGGAGTTGAGGAATTTTGACCATTACACTCTTATCTTGATAATTCACAATGCCAAAGTCTGAAGTACGTGAGGAAGAGGAGGATGAGAGAGCACATGATCTCAAAAGTCCTACCTACACCACTGTATTTTAACGTTGGCCGTAATGCTGCTACTTTGAGAGCTCCATACTTTCTCATGTGGTACTCGGTATGAGACGTTTGTCAATCACTGCCATAAGTGACGCAATAACCTCCCTCATCACGTCTGACAAATATCTGTAATGTCCATCACTTCCCACTCTTCAACACCTTGTGTCAGCAGAAGATTTGACCTGCAGTTTCTGGCTGTTTGTGCAATATATCTCCTGTTTTGGTAAATTCTGACATATCACGTTGCCTGTATTGATTACATGCTTGAGTAAACTGCCCTCTTGCATGCTTTGGCGCATCCATGTGGATCATCGCCCTGCTGACAGTCCGGATGTCCCCTCTGGTCTTCAGCCAGTTTCCGCCATCTCCTCCATCTGACATCAAACAGGCATCACTGCCTCACACATACCTTCCTCCCTGCCATCTTCCATACATGGGTCTGACCGTGCAGCTCTCTGCACACACACACACACACACACACACACAGCTCGGCCCAGGCATTGATTTCGCTCTACAGTTTTTGCCTCAGTATTTTTTTGGATGGATCCAGTTTCAAGCCAGTACTAATATAAAATGTGAGATGATTCATTTTTCTTACTTGATGCTTTATTTATACACGGTGGAAAGAGGGAAGTGACTTTTCAATCCCAGTTTCTAGCTATTATTAACTCCAATCAGAAGGCAATTACCACATGAATCCATATCTGTAATTAGCATGTCCATATTATTTTTCATCATTATTCATCTGCAGTTACATTTATTTATATTTTGGTCTAATTATCTTTTTAATAGTATAAAACCTTGTGTGTTCTAGATGACTAATTTTTACTAATTTTAATTTAGACACCAGTGGTGGGATTTTTCTACCACAATTACGCGGTATAATCAGTTTTAACATTTGAACAATTTCGGTCATTTTCACCGTTGTTGAGGTTATTATTCTTAGCCTCTATGTGATCTTTGTTCACAGAAACAATGTAGCATTATGTGTACGCTACATCCTTCATCTAAAAACAGGCTCTGTCAAGCAGTACTATCAGACCTGACCGAGGGAGCGTTTGTGTGTATACAGTGGCAGTGCAGGGCTGGGCGGGGACAGAAAGTGTTTATCCAGTCAAACTGCTTTTCCGCAGCAGAATTTACTTCAGAAACCTTTCCGGGACGCTTCTTTGTGTTTTCTGTCATACTTGTGTTGCCTGTTTATCTTGACATCACTCCCTGTGTGCGGCACATCTAAACTCAGCTCTACTGAACAAAACACAGATTATCAGCATTGTGTGAACCCATTGGACAATGGTTTGAATGAACCGTAAGTGACGTTTTCTTATAATTAAAAGTTACGCAAGTTACAGCTTTAAATAGAAGATGTTTTAATTTAAACAATAAATAGTTTCGGTGCTACACAAACTTCGGCCTATACCTACAAGCTCCAAGACGATTTTTAAGATGCACTGCTCGTCATATCACGCCACAATTTCTATGAAGCATCACATGCCAGTTGATCAAATCTCCCGTTAAAAAACCTGACAAGCAGCAACATCACACTTTTGTCAGCATTAGACAACAGAATGTGTGCCAAACATCTGTGTGATTGATCTGTGAACAGTGTAGTGCAGATTTTGAGCCAATGTTCAGTCTCAACTTGTCCAAAATTGGCCCGGTTTTAAAAACAGCTCCAAGAAAGAAGCATGAGAGAGAGAGATTATCCAGTGGTGAATGACAGAACAGTGAGTCCAGGTTGGACCAGAGAAGTGAGGTGTGTTTATTCTGCCAACCTCTTTTGTCTCATGACTTATCAAAATTCAAGTGGCGCTGTGTGTTAAATTATGAAACGAGCTTTATTTGTTATGTTGCGTGTCTCTTTGATCTGTGCTTAGTCTCTCCACAGTCATTCCTCACTAATATCCTCTCATACACTGACTGTTCTATCTTTATTTTCAAAACCTTGTGGTTTTTTTTTTTTCCTGCCTGTTCCACATCTGCCATGACTGATGGGAGGATATAAGTTCTTCAGCTCTTCCAGTAATGGATTATATGAGGCTGGTCAGATCCTTGACCTCGGGGCTCACAGTCTCGAGAGGGTTTTGCCAAGAAATGAAGCAGCATTCTGAGAAAAACGATGAGAACCGATCTAGGGAACATCTCAAGAAGTAGCCTGTGGGACTGACTAGAACCCCCACATCATGGAAACGCACACATACAGATGTCATACTCTATGGCCCCCCCATCCCCCAGCCATTTACTGACCATGAGAAAGTCAGCGACAATGGCTTGGGATCAGGGTTAACAATGCAGGGCAGGAGCTGGGTGGTGTGTGGAGGAATGTCTTTTGTCCGTGTGGATAATTTCAGATGGAGTTTTCACCATAGAGGGATTTCACCAGTGCCAGCATTCACCATTATATGATGTTCACAAATATGATGCCCAAAAACCCCCCAACAACTTCCTGTTTGCAGTGCCACCATGTAATGGTTTGACTGTAAGCAAAAAAGAGAAGCTGCAGTCAGATTAAACTTATGAATCAAACCGTTTCTCGGATGTAATCGTAAAATTGTTGATTATGTGCCATGATTGTTGACGCCATGTTGCTTGGAGCATAACTGTTTGTCTTGGCAAAGGCGAGTTTTTTGTGGTACGCTGAAAATAGGCCTGAGCTCCAAAAATGTCCATGTGCTGTCTCAGCTGAGGGCAAAGTCGCGATCCAGATTCTGCTCCGTATACAGAGTTTTTAACTCTTGCGTTGGTGTGAGTGACGCATTAAAGCTACAATAGAAGCAACACTTTATTATGCACTCGTGTAAGAGCTTGACTCATCAAGTGGAGCTGAAGTAAACTCACAAAGTACCTGACTTAACATCTTGACAGTAAGTCAGCTGTTGGGGAGGAACCCTCCTCTCTGAGGACGCAGGACATGGCAGTGACTGATGTAGATAAACAGGCCAATGTATGAGCTCCACTTCACTGTCTTGCCATAATATGAGTGCATACTGATGAAGACAGACAAGCATAGTGGTTTCTCAGTGGTTAAGGAGTCTATACTTGTCCATACTTAGTACCACAATAATGATTGTACAGCAGTACTACTATTATTCTACATATACTGTAATACAAAATCATGTGTCATTCATATTGGTTTTTTGTTGTTGAACTGCCGTTTACATCTAACATCCATTGTAAATCTGTCCACATTGGATGGGATTGGATGTTGCATCTTTTCCAAATTGTACAACCCGGTGGAAATGCTAAATGCTCATCCATCAGCTCGAGACTGAGTCTAATGTGCAGGGGAATGGATCACCATCTACAGTAAGTGGCTCCTAGGAAGGCACCATTCCACCTGGATGATAACATCATGGCACAAAGTGTATTCGCTCTTAAAGCTGTAGTGCAAAACTGTTATTATAAACAAATGTCTGTTACATTCATTGTCAGATGAATTTACACAATTATGATCCTAGTCTAGATGTCATGTTACCTAGCAACATTGATTTGTAAAAAAAAAAACACCACTGCCAGTGTATACACACAAACCCTCCCTCTGGGGGTCAGGTCTGATAGTATTGCCAGCATACAGTTACGCACTGCAGCTTTAATTACCTGTGTTAACCAAACACTCCATGTCTCCTGAAGGTAACCATCACCCTGGTAATAACAATGTAATGAATACTGACATTTGGTGGTGGAGGTTACTATCACCATGGCAACAGGCATCCCACCATCTGTCCACACTGATCTGTCTAAAATCAAAGCAAGAAGTGCCTGTTGCGAGGTGGATGTGCATGTGTGTGTGTGTGTAGCATCGTCCTCACAGAGGGGCGTACAGAGAGGAGGGAGCGTGGACGCCCAACTGTGCAGGTGTGTATGCAGTGTCCATCGTGGTGCATCCACCGACTGTAGATGTGCATTATGGTAAACAATGACAACAGCTGTAAATAATGTGGGGAAAATTGAAAATTATTGTTGAAGTCATTCAATATCTGGCAACTCCAGCCACTGCTTTGTGTGTGTGTGTGTGTGTGTCTCAGATATTACTCATGTTGAAGGGACCGAGATCTGTTTGTGGGGAAGCAAGCCCCCATAATGTAAATGATTACATTTTAAGGTAAAGACCTGCTGTATGGTTAGGATGAGGTTAGAGTTAAGGTTAAGGTTAGACCAGGATAAGGTATGGTTAAGGTTAGAGTATGTCCCCACTCTCCAGGAAATGAATGTAAGTCAATGTAATGTCCTCTTAAGTCAGAAGCCCGTCTCTGTGTGTGTGTGTGCGTGGAAATTCCTGCACTTGCATTCTGCAATTTCCTGCAACACGTATAGTTCAGTGGGTGAAAGCTGTGTCTGTCTGCCTGCCTGTCTGTCTGCCGGTCTGACATCAGCCACACATACACAGAATCACATTGAATGTATTTATATTTCCAAACCCAAACCAGTCGATGCAGAGCCACTGAGTCAACAGTCTGACAATAGACCTGCGAGTGACGACAATGACGAGATTAAAACGCCCGTGATCAGTTAATACAGTCTGATTCATCCGGACACAGCAGACACCCGTGCGTTGATGCATCATCACCAGTGATCGGTAAATGTTGTGGCGGAGCAGCCTCGCCCCTCTCTCTCCCCACACACACACACACACACGTACTCACCACACTGATCCATAGGCTCCGGAGCCCACCGGCGTCAGGTTCTGGTATCTCTCCGGAACCTCCCACACAGTCTTGTTCAGCTCCTGCCGGTAAAATCCCGGTCTGGCGGACATTTCTTTCGGAGCGGCTCCGCAGCGAAGGCTAGAGGAGGAGGAGGAGGAGGAGGCAAACCAGGGAGAAGAGAGTGGAAATGAAGTGGAGATGTGGAAGAATAGAGGAGACGGTAGATGGGACTGGAGGTGTGGGCCGACGTCTGTCTGACAAGCTGCTGCTGCTGCACTCACCCCACACACACACACACACACACACACACACCCCTTCTCTCTCTCTCTGTCGCTCTCTCGCTCGCTCACTCACACACACACACACAAACTTGTTTTTACACCTTAGTGAGGACACATCATATTCATAATGTACTCAAACCTTAACTCTAACCCTAAAACCAGGTCTTAACAATTTAAAGTTGTGGGGCCCCACATATATTGTCCCCACATAGATAGGTTTGTACCTTATTTTGGACCTCAAAAACGTGTAAATACAAGTACTCACACGCACATGTGTTTTATATCTTATGGGGACACATCCTATATGCATAGTACCTTAGCCATCACAAATAAGTGCCTAACCTTAAAGGAATACTTCACCGATTTGCATTTAGCTTTGTATTACTAGAATATTGGTATTATTTTTTGAAAAATGGTGCTTCCCAACCTCAGTTTCCCCTGAGTTGAGCAATATCTTGAGTCTTTTCAAGAACACATTCCACAATGGGAGAATCATTTCACACGACAGGTAACATCAATGCCTATTATTTATGGTACATCAGAAATTTGTGGATGAAAACATTTACTGTCAGAAGTGGGATTCGAACCCACGCCTCCAGGGGAGACTACGACCTGAACGTAGCGCCTTAGACCGCTCGGCCATCCTGACTGAGCACACTGTAAAAAATATTGTATTTCTCCTCATAATGTCCAGACACATTCGGTGAATTCACATTTGCTAATGATGAATGAATTAATAATAATTTAAAGAAAAAAACAAAACAAAACACGTTGATAGTCACAAACTAATTGGTCACCACTGTTCTAATTAAGAGACAGCATTTAACAAGTGGTCTAAGTTGAATCTCTGTGCCTTTAGAGTCCAGCACATTAGCCACAAGTTGATACTTCTCGTTTCTCTGGGAAAGCATTTCCCTCTACTTAACCTTAAAACACCAGAAAACAACACAAAAGTGAGGTTATTCTATGACGTGCCCTCATTCACTTCACAACTTGACTCAGGTGAAACTAATAACAGAGCTGACCCAAGGCATAAGCGAACTAAACGGCTGCTTAGGGCCCCGTGACCACCAGGGGCCCTGCCCCAAGAGCAATAAAAAAAAATTTAAATTATATATATATATATTATTTTTTTATTTTTTGCATGGGAGTGATGACACATATCAGTGTCCTTGAGGGGAAAAAAGCAGTGTTTGTGTGTGTGCGTGTGTGTGAGAGAGAGAGAAAGAGGCTGCCGCTCGGTCCTGTCATGTTGTACAACTGTTGTTTTATTTGGTTGCGTTTGTGTGCGTGTGTTTGTATGTGTTGCTACAGTGAGGATGCGGATATGGCTCTGCTTTATTTATTCCTCTATTTATTTATTTATTTCTGGTGAGAATCTAGATAGATTTTAGACTTATTCTCTGATGTGTCTCTCAGGTGACCCTAACGATCCCCATTCACAACACAGGTGAAACTAACAACATTAAAGTGGGTCAGAGTGTGAACGACCTGCATTGTTCAACAGAATGACCCTCTTGACATGCATCCAGCCTACAGGGGCTAAACACTATGAGTTTTTTTTGCTACTCCCTTTGACCTGAGCCATATTCAGGATTGCTCAAAGACAGGTTCCACCGAGATTTGAACTCGGATCACTGGATTCAAAGTCCAGAGTGCTTACCATTACACCATGGAACCACTGTGAGCTCTCCAGTACAGTTAAAGGTGACAATGAATGCTTGTATCACACATATATGTTAGTTATGGAGGTCTACTTACATATATTAACTTGTTTTCATGGTTAAAAACCTCCTAGTCGCTGCAAACGAGCCGATCAAAATATCTCCTCACTGACGCTCTCGTCAGCCGCGCTGTTTCAGACCAAAATCACACCCCCAGAACGTGGACTGTGTTGTGATTGGCCAGCCAACGAGAGCTTTCCCACTGTCCTGTGATTGGCCAGGTACCTGGAAGTGACGTAATTGGTAGGCCAGCTCTCAGATACACAGCTCCCCCTCTGGCACGGTGGATGCTCTGCATCTCAGCAGCTACAACGAGAGTAGTTCTTCTTCTTCTGCGGTTGAATGTACGCAACCGGATGTGCCCGGACTAGTGCCCGCACCAGGAGGCGCTACGGTGGTGAGAGGAGTGGTGAGGATTTCTGATGACAACATTAACATACGGAAGTGCCGATCCGCTTCGCGGAGCCCAGGAAAACAATTAAACCCTATTTTCTCAGCAGTGGCTGAACTGTTTGTTCTGAAACTTTAGGGTTTCATAAACGAGGTAATGACGCAGATACACACACAAACGCAGCGTTAATTGGAGCTTCCGGTCTATGTCGCCAAGTTTTGTTGGCCTATGGATATGGGTCTCGGTTTGGGCGCAAGAAGTCTCACACTTAAATCCTGGACAAGCCCTTCACGGCACTATTTCAACTATACATGTCGTCCTTACTAATTCATGTTCTTTGTGATTGTGGTGGTATTGCATATATAAAGTAGTAAACTCTTTGAACCTGTGAACCATGATCAATGGGTCTCTTGAATGAAAGATCTACACTGAATGTGAAGTTAAAGACGCCTGATGGTTCAAATGGTTAGTCCTGAGCAATAAAGAGATTGAAGAGAGATTAAGGAAGTTCCGTATTTCTTTGGACTAGTGGTAAGATTCTGGGTTCAAATTCCAGACAAGCCTTTCACACAGAAGTGTTTCAACCATGAAGTTTGTCCTTGCCAAATCGCACGTTTGAAGAGTGTGGAGTTCAGTAGTTTAATTTGTGCCCCACACCAGTGAGCAAACACATGATATGCAGGCCAAGGAGCAGAGTCTTATGGAAATGCGCCATAAGACTCTAACTATCAGTCACCTACAATGCTGCCCTCTTTTCCATTCGGGGTCAACACTCAACCACTGAAAAACAAAAGGTTTACTCCAACACATTAGCAGACTATTGGCGTATTTCCACCGGCTCTACTCTTTGTAGATCACTTTAAAACTACTTAACAATCCTAAAAACGTGGGTTAATCTCCAACCACTACCAGGGAAATCTCTATATTTAACAGAGGAGTCTGGTGTATTTAGGGACAGCACCGCCGATCGCGGGTGGCATCACAGACCCTGCTGCTGTAGTCTGTGGAGTAGGAGGCTGTACTCCGGAGAGGTGTGGACAGAAATCAAGCCGAACAGTGCCAAACTGTAGATAAGTTAAAACTACTTAACAATCCTAAAAACATGGGTTAATCTCCAACAATTACCAGCAGTCTGGTGTAAAGTCACTAGTCACTCGTTTGTGTATGTCGCGCAGCCGTCATTAACATATGGACACAGAAATAAATAAATGTAAGTGAACAGAAATGTAGAAATAAATGTAAAGCATTTATTTATTCCTGTATTTATTTATTTATTTCTGTATCTATTTTTTTATATATATACAGTATATATATATAAGTCAGGTCTCGTCCTCCATAATCGATATCCAAATACTTGTGGTAAACTGGAAATGTGGTGCACTCTTTCGGTAGTGTTTAATACTGTACAACATTCGAAAATGACTTTGTCAGAAGTGGGATTCGAACCCACGCCTCCAGGGGAGACTACGACCTGAACGTAGCGCCTTAGACCGCTCGGCCATCCTGACTGAGCACACTGTAAAAAATGTTACTATTTCAACTATAACCTGTATTTACCGTGGTGACTGATTTAAATAAATACCCTGTATATTCGCAATTGATAATAAAATGATATATGATGATATTATATCAAATAATTGGTGAATTGAAAATGAAATAATAACCACTATGTGAGTACACTCCTGGCAAAACATGCATGAGCCACACAGTAAACATTACAGCTATGGGGCGCCGTTTGTAAAGCGGCTCACGCTGAAAATAACAGCAACATTTTGTCACGTTTAGCTTCAAACAATGTTTAAAAAAACTGGTATGAATTTTTGAGGGTCACTTTTTTTGCACATTTACAACAATATTAGTCAAATTAGAGATATTTTAAATAGCTAAATCCAAATATTAAATGTTACACCTAAATGTTTAATGTTAAATCTAAATGCTGAGTCTAAATGTAAAAATTAAATCTAGATCAAAATGTTAAATCTAAATACAAAATCTAAATGAGAAATCTAAATCTAAATCTAAATGTTAAATTTACATCTAAATCTAAATGTTAAATCTACATCTAAATCTAAACCTAAATGTTAAATCTAAATCTAAATGTTAAACGTTAAATCGAAACTAAATACATGAGTATGAGTTTTTAGTGTCTCTTTTATGAAGGGTGCGGGACTTATGAGCTGTAGCCACTATAGCCAGCCACGAGGGGGCACACTTCGACTGATCTGTCACGTTTGCTTGCATAACGGCCAGCAAGAGCCTATCCCCGCCCGCCCCCGACCAGGTATGGTACTGTCGGCCATGGTCGCTCTGCGAAAATGTCCAACGAATCGAACATCGGCAGAGCCGTCCTGGCGGCTATACAACATTTTTCAACAGCGACAGCAACCGCCTCAGGGCCGCCACAGGCCACCTGGGTAAGTGACTTTATGTTTTCCAAATCACGTAGCATTCGTTTCTTGTCAAGGCTAACGGAACTAAACAAGCTTACGGTAGCCAATTAGCTAGTTTCGTTTCCCACTGCGCCACTTACCGGTGTGAGTTTTACTGTTTATAGAAACAAATGTGCTACACATAAAGTGCATTGGTACTAGTAGCAAATCTCTACTGGCTACCGTTAGCTAGTTTAGTTAAGTTAAATTGGTCGGGGGCGGGCGGGGATAGGCTCTTGCTGGCCTTTAAGCAAGCGAACATGACGGATCAGTCAAAGTGAGCCCCCTCGTGGCTGGCTATAGTGGCTACAGCTCGTTCGTCCCGCACCCTTCATAAAAGTGACACTAAAAACTCCAAGTACTCTTCAAATACAGTTTCTCCAAACGTGTTTATTATTTTAGGTAGTTATTATCACGATAATCCATGTCCAAGAGTCCATTTCCCCGGATGAGATGGTTTTTATTCGTTATTTGACACTATAAACCCACACTGACCTCCTAGAGCTTTTATTTTGGTAATGCCGGTTACCGGCATTTTGAATTTGCATATTAGTTAAATATTTAGTGTCAACCAAAACATTTAGATTCAACATTTAACATTTAGATTTAATATTTAGATTTAAATTTAACATTTAGATTTAGCATTTAACATTTAGGTGTAACATTTAACATTTGGATTTGGCTGTTTAAAATCTAAGTTGACAAATATTGTTGTAAATGTGCAAAAACGTGACCCTCAAAAATTGATACCAGTTTTTTAAACATTGTTTGAAGCTAAATGTGACTAAATGTTGCTGTTATTTTCAGTGTGCACTGCTTTACAAACTGCACAGGGTTTTGGATAATCGACGTCCACTAGAGGGAAGCAAAGAACAGTGAATAGCTGAAAGTTCATCACTGATTTCATTATTTATTTACACCTGTGCTTCTTCTAAAGCCACCTTAACAGGAAGTCAAGTCTTATTTGAGGAGGTTTGATGGGGGAACAATAAACAAAAATGTACAAAAACACATTTATAAACCAACATAAAGATGAAGATAACATACCCTTAAAAGTCAGCAGGTTAGTTACGTGTTTGAATACTGTGATGTGGTTAATTAACCATGTGGTTGAGGACAAACATGATCACTTTTTTTCCACATTACTGCATTCAAAATCCTGCCTGCTGATCATTATACCATAGCATCATAGCACCACACTTACGTTAATGACTTTTATACATGATACTTGACAAATACAACCACATATTTTGTTTAGTGGTCGAAGTTGAACTCCTGTACCATTAAAGTCCATTTTTGTCATCCAGTTAATTAATTAGTTAGATGGTATCAACACTAAAACAAAATAAAAAATAAAATAAAATAAATAAATAAATAAAAAGGTCGAGATTTAAATAAAGGTTAAAGTGACTCACTACAAAGCTCAAGTATGAAACTCCAGCTAACTCCTGAATTTGTTAGTGTTACATAGACTTTGCAAAGTTGATATATTCCAATATTGGGCTAAGAAGATGTGAGGCCGTTTTTTTTATTTCCTCTCAATTACAAATGTTAGGCACCTGGACATGAGAAAGACCTTTACATTTTATATGATGAGTACAAAGAGCACTCAAAACCGTGCCTGTCAGAAGTGAGGGTTGAACACACGCCTCCAGGGAAGACTACGACCTGAACATAGCCCCTTAGACGACAGCCATCCTATTTTTTTTTTTAACAAGAACGTCAAACTATACTAGTCAGTACTGCAAATTTTTGATTCAATTGATTCAATTTGAAATATCCTGTGTATTCACACTTATGTATAATAATATGTATAATATATGTTCTAAAATCAGTTTATAGTCAGAAACAAACTGGTCACCACTGTAATCACTGTTCTGATCAAGAGTTTGCATTGATCCAGTTTATTAGCAGGGGTGGAAAAGACATCATGGTCGCAAGTGCAACTCTGCCCCTGGCTGATTGTACTCAATCCCCTTGTAAGTCACTTTGGATAAAAGTGTCTGCTAAATGATATGTAATGTAATGTAATTAGTTAGATGAGCATCAACACTAAAATAAAATGGGTCGAGATTTAAATAAAGGTTAAAGTGACTCACTACAAAGCAGCAGGTGTGAAACACATTTTACTGAACCAGTGAAATTATAAACTTAACCATTGGGCAATTATTTTGTAACAATTACACATGTGAAAGTAATTAAATTAACTGGGTTTCAGGGTGTTGTGTCATTCTTCATCAGTAATCAAGTGTAAAGACTGAGGATTTTTCAAAATCAGGTTCCACCGAGATTTGAACTCGGATCGCTGGATTCAGAGTCCAGAGTGCTAACCATTACACCATGGAACCATCTTGCATTATTAAAACAGTTGAGATTTTTTACAGTGTATACAGTGGTGAGACCATTCAAGGGACAGTATTTCCCTGGAGTTGTAACACTTTACATCTAGATTGTGTTCTGGGCTAAGGAGGACGAAACCTGACTTATGTATAAATAAATACATAAATAAATAAATGTCGAAAAATAAATAAAAACAGAGCCCCCAAAAACCTACTTGTGGTCCAAAATATATTACATCCGTAGTGGTTTAGCACTACCATAGAGAATGAAAAAGAAACGTTTTAGGGCCGTTTAGCCAAATAACTCTGGGGCCCATTCCCGGCCAATGCAACATTTATTTTTCCTTATTTAACTAGCATTTGATTTTGTAATATACATATAGAATAATAGATAGATAGATAGATAGATAGATATCTCTGACACACTTATTACTAATAATATTCAGATACTAGATATATTGAAATCAAAATATCACTGTAAAATTTATTCATAATATTCAAATAATAGTAAATAATAATCAGAAACGATTTCAATGCTCATTTCTGGATACTGTCAACAATATCACCTAACAAACCTGGAACCAGTTGATATAAAGCAGTCTTCATACATGTGAATAAAAAGCATTAATTCAGTACTTGAACAAAAAAGCTTCCACTTAATTTGGAAAGTTCAAAACGTTCGTAAAATATGTCAAGGAACGTGGAAAAAATACGCTGTCTTCTGTTTCTCTGCTGCTGCTGTGCCACTTCTTCTTTTCACTCAGAAAAGACCGTCTACTTTCTGTTAAGCCAAGTGGGAAACAGCGACCCCAAAAATCTACTTGTGGTCAAAAATATATTACATCCGTAGTGGTTTAACATTACCATAGAGAATGAATGGGAAACCTTTTAGGGCCATTTGGCCAAATAACTGTGGGGCCCAGACCTTAGGACATTGTTATGAATAGTTTAAGTTTTCATTGGTCAAAACTGATCAGTCGCGTTTGTGGAATAACAAGCATTGGTGGTTCAGTGGTAGAATTCTCGCCTGCCACGCGGGAGGCCCGGGTTCGATTCCCGGCCAATGCAACAACTTTTATTTTTCGTTACATATCTGGCATTTGATTTTGCTATATATACATATGGAATAATACATAGATAATAGATAGATAGCTACCACTGTAACACCTATTACTAATAATGTTCAGATACTAGATATATTGAAATCAAAATATCACTGTAAAACCTATTTAATATTTAAATAATAGTAAATAATAAATTATCAGAAACGATTTCAACGTTCATGTTTCTGGATACTGTCAACAATATCACCCAACAAACCTGGAACCAGTTGAAATAAAACAATCTTCATACATGTAAATAAAAGGCATTAATTAACTATTTGAACAAAAAAGCTTCCACTTACTTCAAGAAAAGTTCAAAACGCTCGTAAAATATGTCGAGGAACGTGAAAAAAGACACTGTCTTCTGTTCCTCTGCTGCTGCTTTAGGCCTGGGCCCCAGAGTTATTTGGCTAAACAGCCCTAAAACATTTCCCATTCATTCTGGAAGGTAGTGCTAAACCACTACAGATGTAATATATTTTTGACCACAAGTAGGTTTTTGGGGGCGCTGTTTCCAGCTTGGCTTAACAGAAAGTAGACTGTCTTTTCTGAGTGAAAAGAAGAGGTGGGCCTAAGAACATTTTTATGGATAGTTTGAGTAAAGTTCACAATAGGACTGCTTCGTTTGGGCCGTTTAAGTAGAATTAACGTAAAGGAGAGAATATAGGCTCACTTCACATTTAGAAGCAGCTGATTTGTATGGAGGTCCAAACCTGACTTATGTATGAATAAGTAAATACATAAATAATATTTATTTACTTATTCCTTTTGAAAAGTAAATAATTATTTTATTTATTTATTTATTTATTCATTTATTTATTCATTTATTTATGCATTTATTTTTTTATTCCTGTATTTATTTATACATTTATTTATTTATTGCTTATTTATAACTGGAGCTGCTTTGCAATCTTACGTTACAGAGAGGAAGGCTTGGGATTGGGAATCCTTTGCGTTTGTCTGGGTCTCCGATTTGACCAGGTAAGTACCTCCTACCTCATTAACATATGGACACATAAATAAATAAATGTAGGTTAATCTGTCGATTATTTTCTCGATTAATCGATGAAACGTTTGGTCCATAAATGATCAGAAAACCATAAAAAATGTTGATCGGTGTTCGTCAAACCTGGAAATGATGTTCTCAAATGTCTTGTTTTGTCCACAAACCAAAATGATTGACTTTTAATGATTAATTTGTTATCCAGAACAAAGAAATTAAGAAAATATTCATATTTAAGAAGCATAAACAATCAGAAATCTTGTTTTAATCTTCAAAACGATGAATCGATTATCAAAATAGTTGTCGATTAATTTAGTAACCGATTAATAATAGATTCATCGATAATTTATACATATATTTATGCATAAGGCAGGTTTCCATACCTGGACATGAGAAAGACCTTTGCTTTATGTGATGAGTACAAAGAGCCCTCAAAACTTTATCTGTCAGAAGTGGGATTCGAACCCACGCCTCCAGGGGAGACTACGACCTGAACGTAGCGCCTTAGACCGCTCGGCCATCCTGACTGAGCACACTGTAAAAAATATTTTAGGTAGAATGTCAAACTGTACTAGTCAGTACCACAAATTTTTGATTCAATTTGAAATATCCTGTGTATTCACACTTATGTATGATAATATGACAAAATTCTAAAATCATTTCATAGTCAGAAACAAACTGGTCACCACTGTAATCACTGTTGTGATCAAGAGTTTGCATTGAACCCTGTGGTCGAAGTTGAACCCCTGTGCCATTAAAGTCCATTTTTGTCATCCAGTTTATTAATTAGTTAGACCGGCATCAACACTAAAATAAAATAGGTTGAGATTTGAATAAAGGTTAAAGTGACTCACTACAAAGCAGCTCAGGCATGAAATACATTTTACTGAACCAGTAAAATTGATTTTTATTGTGAAATTATAAACTTAACCATTGGGCAATGATTTTTTTTAACAATTACACATGTGAAAGTAATTAAATTAACTGGGTTTCAGGGTGTTGTGTCATTCTTCATCAGTAATCAAGTGTAAAGACTGAGGATTTTTCAAAAATCAGGTTCCACCGAGATTTGAACTCGGATCGCTGGATTCAGAGTCCAGAGTGCTAACCATTACACCATGGAACCATCTTGACATAACTAAAACAGTTGAGATTTTTTACAGTGTATACAGTGATGAGAACATTCAAGTGACAGTATTTCTCTCGAGTTGTGGGTGAGAATTCTACTCTATAACACTTTACATCTGGATGGTGCTCTAGGCTGTTTCCCAAACATCATATCACTCTGGTCAGAAACTAGATAGATTTTACACTTATTCTATGATGTGTCTCTCAGATGACCCTCATTCACAACTTGACTCAGGTGAAACTAACAACCTGAAAGTGGGTCAGAGTGTGAACGACCTGCATTGTTCAACATAATGACTCTCTCGACATGTATCCAACCTACAGAGGCAAAATACCTGGAGTTCTTATGTATTTATCCACGAGTCAGTCAGAAGTGAAGAAGCCTTGTGGATGAGCGGTAAACCGTCTTCAATTTTAGCCCAGTTGTCTACAGCTAACTCCTGAATTTGTTAGTGAGTGTTTTATAGAATTTGCAAAGTTGGTGTATTCCAATATTGGGATAAGAAGATGTGAGGCCGTTTTTTTTCATTTCCCCTCAATTACCAATGTGATGCACCTGGACATGACCTTGACTTTATGTGATGAGTGCCCTCAAAACTGTGTCTGTCAGAAGTGGGATTCGAACCCACGCCTCCAGGGGAGACTACGACCTGAACGTAGCGCCTTAGACCGCTCGGCCATCCTGACTGAGCACACTATAAAAAATGTTTTGCCTACAAACTCAAACTGTACTAGTCAGTGCCACACATTTTTGATTCAATTTGAAATATCCTGTGTATTCACACTTATGTATAATAATATGACAAAATTCTAAAATCATTTTATAGTCAGAAACAAACTGGTCATCACTGTTGTGATCAAGAGTTTGCATTGAACCCAGTGGTCAAAGTTTAACCCCTGTGCCATTAAAGTCCATTTTCGTCATCCAGTTTATTAATTAGTTAGATGGGCATCAACACTAAAATAAAATAAAATAAAATAAAATAGGTTGAGATTTGAATAAAGGTTAAAGTGACTCACTACAAAGCAGCTCAGGCATGAAACACATTTTACTGAACCAGTAAAATTGATTTTTATTGTGAAATTATAAACTTAACCATGGGGCAATGATTTTTTTTTAACAATTACACATGTGAAAGTAATTAAATTAACTAATGCACATGTCAGGAATGACTCGCTGTGTCTCATCTACATTTCTAAGCACTTGTCACTGAGGCAGATAATTGGTGATAAATGGTGATGATTGAGTTTCTGACTGTGAACAGTCAGCTGATTTCAGGGTGTTGTGTCATTCTTCATCAGTAATCAAGTGTAAAGACTGAGGATTTTTCAAAAATCAGGTTCCACCGAGATTTGAACTCGGATCGCTGGATTCAGAGTCCAGAGTGCTAACCATTACACCATGGAACCATCTTGACATAACTAAAACAGTTGAGATTTTTTACAGTGTATACAGTGATGAGACCATTCAAGTGACAGTATTTCCTTGGAGTTGTGGGTGAGAATCCTACTTTAACACTTTACATCTGGATTGTGCTCTGGGCTGTTTCCCAAACATCACATCACTCTGGTCAGAAACTACATAGATTTTACACTAATTCTATGATGTGTCTCTCAGGTGATCCTAAAGACCCTCATTCGCAACTTGACTCAGGTGAAACTAAGAACCTGAAAGTGGGTCAGAGGCAAAATACCTGGAGTTTTTATGTATTTATCCACAAGTTAGTCAGAAGTGAAGACGCCTCGTGGAAGAGAGGTAAACCGTCTTCAACCTATGAGACAGAAGGACTGGTGATGATTGAGTTCCTGACTGTGAACAATCAGCTGATATCAGGGAGTTGTGTCATTCTTCATCAGTAATCAAGTGTAAAGACTGAGGATTTTTCAAAATCAGGTTCCACCGAGATTTGAACTCGGATCGCTGGATTCAGAGTCCAGAGTGCTAACCATTACACCATGGAACCATCTTGACATTACTGAGACAGTTGAGATTTTTTACAGTGTATATAGTGATGGAGACCATTCAAGTGACAGTATTTCCCTGGAGTTGTGGGTGAGAATCCTACTTTAACACTTTACATCTGGATTGTGCTCTGGGCTGTTTCCCAAACATCACATCACTCTGGTCAGAAACTACATAGATTTTACACTAATTCTATGATGTGTCTCTCAGGTGATCCTAAAGACCCTCATTCGCAACTTGACTCAGGTGAAACTAACAACCTGAAAGTGGGTCAGAGGCAAAATACCTGGAGTTCTTATGTATTTATCCACAAGTTAGTCAGAAGTGAAGACGCCTTGTGGATGAGTGGTAAACCGTCTTCAACCTATGTCCAGTTGTCTACAACTAATTCCTGAATTTGTTAGTGAGTGTTATATAGAATTTGCAAAGTCGGTATATTCCAATAATGGGCTAAGCATCTGTATTTTTGGACATGTATTTTCATTTCCCCTCAATTACCAATGTGATGCACCTGGACATGATCTTGACTTTATGTGATGAGTGCCCTCAAAACTGTGTCTGTCAGAAGTGGGATTCGAACCCACGCCTCCAGGAGAGACTACGACCTGAACGTAGCGCCTTAGACCGCTCGGCCATCCTGACTGAGCACACTGTAAAAAATGTTTTACGTAAAACATCAAACTGTTCTAGTAAGTACTGCAAATGTTTGATTCAATTGATTCAATGTGAAATATCCTGTGTATTCACACTTATATATAATAATATGATGACATTCTAAAATCAGTTTATAGTCAGAAACAAACTGGCCACCAATGTAATTACTGTCCTGATCAAGAGTTTGCATTGAACCCAGTGGTCGACGTTAAACCCCTGTGCCATGAAAGTGCAGCACATTAGCCACTGGTTGTGATTGTTCTATTGCTACTCTTAAATTACCATGTTCATGTAGGTGAAAACTGATTGTGAAATATCCTGTGTAACCACTTGTATTTGTCTGAAAAAAGAGGGACGTGGATGAAACACATTTTACTGAACCAGTGAAATTTATTTATTTAATTTTTTATTGTGAAATTATAAACTTAACCATAGGGCTTGGGCTTAGGGCATTCATTTCCTAACAATTAGTGCAATACAATGTTATTCGATAGCAATATAACAATTCCGTGTGTTTATGCATTGTGTTAACACATTTAAAGATATAACGCTTTCCTCTGAATTTATAACTCAAATTTGTAAAATACTTTCTTTACAAACAAGACCCAAAAATGTCTAAAAAAAAAACTGGTGATGGAGTTTGCTGTTCGCATATAACAAATGCAGTGGGAGATTGTTTGACACGCGCACAACAGCAAGAAAACTAAAGACTACATCATTTGCTAGTAGACAGGACTTATTTACATTTGCATCTACATCACACCTACAGAAATGGCCCTTTCACCCAGCCCTATCTTCATTTTTTTTTTGAACAAAATATTTTGTTGTAGTTGAAAAAAAAAACACAGTGTTAATGACAGCGGTGAAGAGTGAGTGATGTCAGCGTTGCAGCAGTTTGCGCCTCCCGCTGACTCGTGTCCACAGGCTGCGGGCCGTCTGAGCGATGGTCACACTGCGGGGCAGGCGGAGGCTCCTCAGAGGCTCCCTGATACACGCCAGCACACCCGGCTCAGCAGGCTGCGCCAGGCGCTCATGGGAAATGTAGTTGATCCTCCGCAGCTGCTTGCTGTAGTAGTTCCTCAGCTCGCAGAGTTCCTCTGCTGCAGTCTCGGAGATGAGTGAGGCCCTGGTCGGCGAGCAGGACGCGGCTGCGCTAGCGTCAGCCATGGGTGCGTTTGCTCGCCGACTCCTCCTCACTCTCTGAGGTGTGGTGGACTTCCTTTTGGAGCAGGTTTTGGCCGGATGTGATGGCGTTTTCTGACTCTCACCGACACTTACATTATCAATTTTGTTTATTTCAACATCAACCTCTACGTGTTGGGTTGTAACGGATCTCGTCTTCTCCTCTTCCTCTCCATGTCCGTGTGGCAGCTGTTGTTCGGTGTTCTCAGTCTGGCTCACTGGTTTCAGGTCTCGTTTCCTGGACAAGTTCCTCTGTTCTTTAAACTGTTTCTGTTTGATTTGTGGGGGGCACCTGTTGTCCACGACATCAGGTTCAGAGGTTAAATCAACCTCTGTCTCATCAGCTTTAACAGCGGATGTGACCTGTAACCAGGAAAACAGGCGTCAGTGAACGACAGTAGATGAGTGAGGCATTAAAACACAACCACTGTGGAATATTCCACAGCATGTGCTTCCACAAACAATTCAACAACTTCTTTTTTTAATATGTACATCTCAAGTGCAGTGAGTATAAGTATGATGAAATGTTAGTACAGTTAGCAGCAGCATGCTCCTCACAATGAACAGGCTTGGGCAATACTTTCAATTTTCAATGTTGCGGTACAAAAACACTTATGCCACCATTGGATTTGCTAATTTAGCATCGTTACAATGACTACATATGTTATTATTTCATAATCTCTTTATGAGAATACAACCATAAAATACAGGGAATATGTTCGGAGTATTAGGAAAGATTCTCTTCAGATTACTGAAGACAAATTTAGGAAGAGGGGTCACACTAAATATCGACTTGTGTCTTTAGAAGCCATTTTGTTGTGATCAATTTTGTATTAATTTTCATTTATTTATATTCTAGTGTCCATATGTTCCTGGATTTTCTGGTTGTATCTTAAGGAGATGACCAAAAGTAAATAAATAAATATGAAAGTTGTTTAAATAATATGATTAAAGCTATTGGTGGACTAAGACTTTTACACAGTACTGTAGATGATAAGGAAAATGAATTAATTAAAATTACAGGCCAGTTGAGAACCTGACTTGTTATCAATAAATTATACTGCCGGCCGACACCCGCACAGTTTATAGAATAAATGTGGTGGAAAAAAACAATATAAACTCAAACTTATAAAGGGACAGTTCAGGTTGTTTATCGTGTGGTTGTATAACGTATTGGTGCACTGACTTTGCCCAAGCCTGCTGAATAGGAGTGATTACAGTGTGTTCAGAAAAAACGTGCAGTGAATTTTTCTTCATACTTCATCTGAGTGCAAATGTAATGCATATGTGAAGAGCTGTCTGTAGATGCTGGTGTTTTTTCTGACTGAAGGACAAAACTTAGGCTACATCCACACTACTGTTTTTTTGATTGAAAACGACAATTTGATGAGCATTTTAGTTCTACATCAGACGTAATGGGTCTGTAAACATGCGTGTCTGCTGATTCTCTACTCTGCGTACTTAGTTTCAGAAAACAAAAGGTGAAAATTAAGAGCAAACTTTTTATTGGACCAATGACAAGGTGACACTGAAATTGAAAATACGTGTTAGCCGTACTTTTCAAGCAAATCCAGGTAACTTTTAGCTTAATTGTTTTCAAGGGTCTTCATTTTTGCCTGTCCAGATTTAAATGCAACCCTATTTTTAAACAAAAACATAGAAATGTGGATGTAACTTTCGACCTTTATAAAGAAATATGAAAAGGACAAGAAAACAACCAGCTCCATTGGCTGGTTCTGGTATGAGGTGAAAATTCACTTAACGTGTAGCCTGAACTCAAGATCAGAAGCCATCATGCTTATTATGTTTTACTTCTTTTTTTTGTTCTCCATTTTAAATCAGGCAGCATTTAAACAGTGATTTTCAGGGATCATCATTAGTCCTCCATCACCCAGTCAGTCTGACCCACATGTGAAGAATGAAGTGTGGACAGTGGCATGTCAAGAGAAGCAGCAGTGAACAGAGTAAAGAATGAGGGACTGTACTTTGTCAGGGACTAGGGGAGGCCTGTCTTGGATTTCTTGGATTTCTTGGACACGGGGGCATCTCCAGCACTTTCAACTGATCTCTTCCCCTCTTTGGCTTTGCCCTGGACACTCGCAGCTTTTACCTGCAGGTCATTAACAACAGCCTTTACCTCAGAGGGTTCACAACTACACGATGGAGCAGAGCCAGGGAAAACTAGAGGGGAGGACATGGGACACTCAAGTCTGGACACAGATGGTCCACTGAGAACAAGGAGAAAACATTCCTGTTACCATTGTTTTTTTTTTGTTCCATCGGTCTAGATCTTGATGGACTGTTTTCCCTATCTGAGCTAACTTTAGCTTCCTGAGCACAGCTTAGCAAAGTTCACACAACATGACTTTCAGAGTTGTAGGAGGAGGAGCCTCTGTGTGTACATCACAAAACACACATGAGAAGTGTGTCTACAGGTCGATCAGCTTTTTAATATAACATAATATAATATAACGTAATATAATATAATATAATATATAATGCTGTATTTCTCTTTTTCTTTCTCCTTCTTTTCTCTGATGAATGGCTGTTTTATTCCCATTAACACCCCCATCCTGGCCTCTGATTGGCTGAAATGCCACAGACTCTGGTCAAATTTCTATAATGTCTTTGAATGTTGCACCAATCACATGAGGCGTGAGTCACAAAAACTATTGTGCGAAAAAGTGTGAACTCTTTTTTTTCCCCATTTTAACTGGTATGAACATAAAGAAAAGCAGCCGCCAGCTGCCTAACTGACTTAGTGCACTCTGATAATGTTAAGTATTTCAATTTAAAAAAATGTAAGTTAATGTAAAATATATATTAACTTAAAATTATTACAATAATTATACAATTTGGTCTTCACAGAAACAGAGAAGTCTGTGTGTATTAGCAGTCACGGTGCAAGGAAACTGATGCAGAATGCATTTTTCTGCCAGGTGTGAACAGACAAAATTGGTGTCATTCACTCATGGTCAGATCTCTCAGGACAGATAACACCACCAGGTGTGAACAAGGCATAGAAATTTACGACCATAAGGAGTGATTGAAAGCATGACATGTAGATGACCTAGAAAGTGGACCATACATTCAGGTTATCTTAAAATTTTTGTGAAATAACTCATTCTCATCTGCTAATGAAGGTGGAGCGTCCGATGCCACAAAGCTCAGGAACATGTGGAGAGTAATTCAAAGGGAGCTGTGATCATCTATGATCTACGATGGTTCATCTGTGATTAATAAAGTTAGAAGACTAATAATGAGCTTTATCAGTTATGGTGTAACAGTGGTGTGATGGTTCACAGGATTTCAAATAAAAACACCAAACTGTGAGGACCAGGATTCTGTGCAGACTCACAGAGACACGGTGACAACACTTCAGTTAAATTCAGCTGACTTACCTCTGGACCTTAGAGACAGTTAGAAAATGTTTTAAAGTCATAAAAAGGAGGAAAGACTGGAAGAAGAAACGGATTAAAACAAACAACTTTCACAAAGAGGAAAAAAAATCACAAAGCACAAACACAGTAAGAGTAGAAACATGAAGTTTAGTCGATCACTGAAGAGCATGACATCTACCATGTTTTTGGAAGAAAAGCAACAATATTATTCTAACACAACTTTGATTATATTAGAATATAAACTTGTTTTGACTTCAATCAAATAAATATGATGCTGACACGATAAGAGGCTACTGGCCAAGGCGTGTTTTTGAGATTCATCACTGTGGCCATCATTAACTCACCATGGCAGATTCCTTCTGTGTCGTCCTCATCTTCATACTGAGTGTGTGGGTATGGTTCTTCAGCAGAGCAGCTTTTTGGCCCAGCTTCATGTAGAAGTAGGTGGTGTATGGAGTGAAGCTGAAGTCCTCTCTGAACCAGCAGTGCAGACAAGAGAGGAGTTAATACTGTATGCATGTTTTTACAGACTTTCTATTCCCTAGCAACGCACATGTACAATAATGACAGGTTTAGTTTGGAACAGTTAGTATCACATCCCTGAAACCAAGATTCAAAGATTGTTTTAATGATGCATCTATCGTGGTAGTGAGCTGCTTACTAAGTAAACAGCAACAGGAACATGTATCTACTGTATTTGATTCATTAGGAGCATAGACTATATATAAAAATTAAAGCAGTTTGAAAAGTAAAGCCTTGGAAGCGAGCAAACTTTTTCCTGAAGAGTTAATGATCTCAATCACTAGTCTCAGGACATCTTCAAAAGAACATAAAGTCATCAGAATTTGATGTTCAAGAGGAGAAAAACACCTTTGGTGAAGCCAATGTGACCTTGAACTTTGATAGACAGCTAAAGTCAGCCAAACCTGAACAGTTAACGGTCTCAAATAATAGTTTCAGGTAGTCTTCAACAGAACATGACGTCAATTTTGTACATTTTTAATCTGATTATGATCTGGAAAAGGACCAACTAAGGTTTTCTTACTCAAACATCAGTGAGAGGTTTGTTTACATTGAAAAGTTACACACAACAACTTTAAATTACATTCGAATCAACATTTTAGTTGCATTCCACCTCTTCCTAATTAACTAACCAATTATAAGACGGTCACGTTTGTAGTAAAATTAAAACAAAGATCAATGTCTTCACAGAAAAAAGAGATCCAAACACTACAAATACAGAGACGATAGAAGATGGTGTCCCCTCACCTGAGGTATCCCTGCAGCAACAGCTGCACGATCACAGCTTCACACTGCAGCCGAGACAGCGTGGCGGTCTGAAGATTCTTCCTGTACTTGGCGGGGCCTTTCCCCAGCCACGCCTCCATCAGCTTCAGAGGAGTCAGCTTCTCATTCATGGAGTCTGCCAGCTCCATGATCTGCACCACCTGCCTGGCATGTGTGGAAATGTCCACAGAGGTGCAGTCTAGCAGAGTACAGATAAGACGAGTCACAGATGATGGTTCAAGACAAAAACAGGATAGATATTTCTTACTCTGTCATATCACACACCGTTTGCGTAGCGGCAAGTGTCGCACGTCTGATTGCAGCCTTCATCGTCCCACACCTCGTCAAAATGGACGGCCATGAGGGAGCGACGACACCTTCACACAGCATCAGGAGAGACACCTTATACTCGGGATCACCTCGAGAGGAACTAGTATGTGGCCTAGGTTTTATTTTTCCTACTACAGTTCATAGAAATGAATCATTATATCATTCTACCCCACCAAATAACTACCTGTCAACCGCCTGACAGTATTCAACCATCTTGAGCAGCTTCTTTTGACCAACATTCTCCATCACCACCATGGTGCTGATCCGGAATATATCAGAGAAGCCAAAGTAGACGATGCAGTCTGCGGGGAGGCCATCTCTTCCTGCGCGCACACACACACATATGTGTCTGTAAAAATACCACAGCAGAACACACTCATACGTACATGGTACTGTGTCTACCTGCGCGTCCACTCTCTTGGTAGTAGTTCTCAACCGACTTGCTGATGGTGTGGTGGATGACGAACCTGACGTCAGGCTTGTCGATGCCCATGCCAAACGCCACAGTGGCTACGATCACCTGCAGGACAACGTGGATCACATTGCCTATGAAACTTAAAGCTGTAGTGTGTAAGATCTAAATGTCTGTAACATTCAAGGAATTGTGAAAGTTAGTCCGTAGCTTATCAGTGTTCTGTTTACGTTTCTGTAGCGACAATTTTGATGCATTTTGCGTCCCGACTGACGCAGCGAATGTTGCAATATGGAGCTAGAGTCATCCTTTTAAAAAGACTGGATGGATAGATACCGGAAAGCAGAGAAATAGAGCTTTGCGCCCATATCCTTGTCATTACAGTAGCCCTCAGGACTTCCATGGAATGACTGTCCAATCACAGACCAGATTCACCAGCGTGTCACACGTTTATGACGTACCGTAATTCCTAAACGGTTGAATAACTGCCAGATATTGAAAGTGAAAGTTATCTTGGACAAAGGGGCAGAAGCACTCATTCAACAGAGATAAAATCGAAATAAATCCAGGCGGCCTGATTATCATGACGGTCATAAGAGGGGTATATACTTCTAACTGTATGTTTTACATAAAAACAAAACTGTAGGACGTTATATATTATATATTATATAACTATTATCATTACCCTAATTTTGTTGGAGGTCCATTTGCGGTGAACTTGGGACTTGTCGTTGGGCTCCATGTTGGCGTGGTAGGGAGAAGCCACGATGTTCCTCTTCTGGAGTTCAGAGGACACAGTCTCGGCATCCTTCTGCGAGAACACATACACAATGCCTGTGGCAGACACACATGTGTCAGGAAACGCACAGCTCGGTAAATTCACTACAGTACTAAAATCACATGGGAGATGAGAGCATAGAAGAAAGAAAAAAAGAAAGCTGCTTTTTATTAGGACTGACACACATTCTTCAACCGTTGCCATGGTAACTTTGTCCAAAGCATCTGCAGTTTTTTTTAGTTAAGATTAAATTGTTAAGAGGGGACTTTATGAGTCAACCTTAAAGTTGATGTCAGAGGAATTATTTTATTAAACTGATCTACAGTGTTTGCTCAGTGACAAGAGTCTCTTAGTCTCAGGCTCTGACATTAAATCTAGGAGAAACTTCCTCAGTATCCAACAACACTTTATCCACTCAGGAGCCAGAACTGCACAAAGAGGCAGTCCTCTCTGCTTGTGATGTTTGGCTGTTTGTCTGTGAGTAAATGTCACCCATCACCAAACACATTCATTGGGTGATGCAGGGAGGGGGGGTAATGAAAACTTCTAGTCTCGAGCTTCTCACACAACCCCAAAAAACAACAACAAAAAAACAAAAAGCAAACAAACTATTCAGAAATGATATTATATATAACCCTGTGTTTTATTTGCTGCAGTACCTGACTGGTCCTTGTATCTGTCCATGATCAAAGAGGCGATGTCGTTTATTGATGCACTGATGTCCGACTCTTTAACACGAACCTGAGAACAAAAGGTGAGACACTTGTTACATTTGCAATGTTTCACACTAGTGGCCGAGTATCAAAAGATGTTCTGATTTAAGAGGGGTTCACAGCTGGAAATCTGGAAAAGCCTCGAGTTAAAAAGGCTTTAATGTTTTAAAACTATTGAATCACATCCACAGCAATCACCTGCTGCACACTAGGAAAGGACAGGTGAGTTAGCGGACAAATATGTGTGTGTTAGTGAGTGTAGTTGCTGCGGTTACCACCTCATAGTAAAGATTGGTTCTGTTGAAGGAGGCGGTGAGCGTGATTGGCTGTGACACGCACAGGATCTTCTCGCAGTCCTTGAGGACGCTGCCGGTTGCCGTGGCTGTGAGGCCGATCAGCGGCACTTTGGGGAACTGTCTCTTCAGGATGCCCAGCAGTTTATAATCTACAGTGTGGATTCAAGGGTGAAGATTAGCGAGTGCTACGGTGCAGATTCTACACAGATACACACACCAATCTTTAACAGAATTGAGAGGTGTTCTCCTGACTTATCAAACTACTGGTTTATGTCAAAAATGATAAGTTTGTGTGACCTGGTCTGAAGTCATGTCCCCACTGGCTGCAGCAGTGCACCTCGTCCACAGTGATGCGACTCAGCAGGTCTGCATTGTAGGCTTTCTCCAGTCGAGACATGAGCATCTTGCTCTTGGCGATCTTCTCTGGAGTCACGTACAGGAGCTTAAAAGGAGCCTTCGGATCCATCATTCCAGCCAAGACCGTCTTAGCATGCTCCTAAAATGAAAGAATGGCCATTTAGCAGGTACATTCAAACATTTGATATTATATTTAATATATCGTTATTTTAAAATATACACTATATGCTTTTACCACCATACTTTAACAACAAAATATGTCACAGTAATCTGTACAATTTAGACTTTTGTGTTTGTCAGGGTTCCCACACCATTCAAGGACTTTTCAGGGACTTTCCAGGACCAGTTTCCTGGAGTGCAGGGCACATGAAACAGTAGGTGGCGTCGTAAACAAACAAGGGCACCTCAGTGGCGGGAAACAGTTACCTAAATATTAACCCAACTTCTTTCTTGCACAAAATTCAAGCACTTTCAAATACCCATGTCTTTTTAAGGCAATTTTCAAAAACCTTTCAAATTCACAAACTTTCAATGATTTTAAGTACACGTTGGAACCCTGATTTGTTGATTACGGCATATTTCTACTGAGACAGTGTAGCTGATGCAGTTTGTTTGACTCGACACACTGACAGGCGAGTGGAAGTGAGTTAGATGTTACCTTGCTACTGGACGCGTTCAGCATGACCGCTGGCACATCGATTGACTTCAGGTACATGATCTGGTCCTCCATTAGAGAAATCAAGGGAGTGATGACCAGTGTAAAACCTGACACATGCACACACATTAGAAAATAATGAATGCACAGAACAAACAGCATTTTGTGTGTGTGTGTGTGTGTGTGTGTGTCTCAGTGTACCATTGGAGCAGACTGCAGGTAGCTGGTAGCAGAGGCTCTTGCCTCTTCCTGTGGGCATAACCAGAAAGAGATCTTTTCCTGACAGGGTCAGATTGATGGCTCTGAGCTGGAGTGGTCTAAAAGTGGACAGACGGAACGAGTCCTTCAGGTGCTGCTCCATTGCTTTGGACCATGGGAAATCTGGTACAGGTACACAAGATTTTAATTGCATTGTCCAAGTTATATACATCTATTTGAGTCACAACCTGCTCACACATTTAACTTTATGTCTTTGATAATCCTGACGGTTTGTCTTTGTCAAACTAAAATGTTTACTGCAACTAAATAATAACATTTCTGGTCAAATAAGTATTTGAAGTGTGCAGTGAGTATATATATACTTTTGACTCCAGTGGGTAAATACTATATATGTCTAATATTCTTATGTTTATTTGGAAGCTAGACTGTACTTTACATGATTTAACACAGACAGCAAACTGTCTTAGATTTGAACCATGACACCTGATGTTCTCAGAGAGGTCACATCAAGTCTGAATAGTGAGGGAAAATAATGCAAAAACACTAATATAATAAGTAGTGTAACAAAATATGCACATGCTTTAGCAGGCTAACACACAAACCTACTAAGCCGAATTGTGTAGCAGTGTTTTTACTGTACCTGTGCCATCATAGAGCTGCATCTCCTTTTTGCTCATTACTGAATTAGCTCCAGATGATTTGGTAGAAGCAGAGGACAAAGACGACGACGATGAAGACGGCGCACTGTCACAGGCCTCTCCCAGTTGTTGCAGCAGTGCATTCTTACGAGAAGTCAACTCGGTCTGCTTCTGCAGCAGTTCTGCGATCTGCAGCTCCACCACCTCCAGCTCAGCCTCCACTGAGTCCAGTTCCTCCTGCACATCTGATGAGGAACAGTCACACCAGGAATAAGTTATGTTCGTTACAACAAACAGCCACTACAAGGTGAAGTCCAACCTTCAAAAGCTTAAGTCAGGCGTCTCAAACTCATATGACCTAGGGGCCACACAGAGTGTCTAGTTTGGTCAGTAAGGTCAAGGTCAAGTGAAAAAAGTCCTACTTTTTGAGAAAAAGACAGTTCACATAATTTCAAAATATGGAACGATAAATAGTTCACATTATAAATGTATTAATAATGTAAAAACCATACAGAAATAACTCATCATAAGGGTTATGCGGCAGGCCGCATAAAATTGATTGGGGGGCCGCAAGTTTGAGACCTCTGGTTTAAGTGTTTGAACAATTTATGCCAGGTTTGACTGCCACCAAGTGGTGAGCTTTGGAGGTATTGGAGGTGTGCTTCAGACAAGGGATTGATTTAATTAATTACTCAACTAAAAGCGGCAGACAAGTTTGTGATATGTTGAACTTGAAACAAGGTAAATTTCATGTTTAAATTGTTATGGGTATAATAACTGTAAATGTGTTTACAGTATTACTTCAGTCGATCGTATAAAGTGTTTTTTAGAGGGGGGAGAAAAAAAATCAAGGCAAAATTATAAATGAATAGGTTGAAACATTTTTTTTATTATTTAAAATATTATTATTATTATTATAAATGAAATTAATTTTTTAGACCATATTGCCCAGCCTTACTTGTAACAAAACATAGGGCTTCTAAGTTATAGCATAACATAACCACAACGACAATGCTGGTCAACACTGAGATAATGACGATTTATTTTTGAACAGTAACTAGGTTAAACTATTTTAATGTCAGTGCTATCCTTTGAACACTGAGTGGATAGGAAAGATGACACACATAAATGTGCTGTATAAAAGTGTGAGTGAATGGGTGAATGACAAAACTGTAGTGCATGGAAAAGCGCTATATAAATACAGGCCATTTGGTGGTGTACAAATCGTTGGAAGCTACAATTAAGAATAACATCAGTCAGTGCAACATTTATATGGTGGCAGGTGGTACATAGGTATCTATGTGTAACTATTAAAACTTAATTAAAATCAACATCTACTACTAGTATGATTTATTGAATTAGGATATAGTGATTCTAGTGTAGAACAGCAGGTTTTGTTCCTCACTGTTTACAATGACTGTGTGAACAAGGAAGAAAATGTCAGGTCTCGCACATTCACATGTGCTAATCCTCTGAGACTCACACCTCCACAGCTAATGACGTCTTTCTGTTTGTATGTTTCCTTTGGGGCCGTGGAATAACTGCTGTTTGTCAACCTTCTCTTAGATCGAAAAAAGAGCAGGACCATGTGAAGGTTTATCAGGTTTAGAAATTAAAATAAAGGCAAAACCGTGACCTAATATTTCAAAGGTGTGGTTTTAGCCTCATGTTACTACAGCCAATAGTTAATGGCTCGGTTCACTTTCGATATCTAAAGGGCATTTACAAGGCTTGTCAAAGTGACCTATAACTAATCAGAGCAATGATCTGCGTAGTATTATAGTGACAGATCTGCAAGAGTAAATGGTTTGCAGACTACTTTGGTTTTAGCTTCCTGACTGAAAGAACAGACTTACCCTCCATCTTTCTCAGACAGATTTTCTCACTTCACACTGTCAGAGATGTTGATGTGGTTTGCTTGCATCGCTGTGAGACAGAAACACAAGTTCAACAAGTTTAGTTTTGAAACTACTGTTGCAACTAATCGATCAACAAGATTGATATAACGTTTATGCATCGTGCAAAACACATTGATATATGACACATTATCTTTGAACGTTTAACTGCAGATTTGTCAATTGTTTCTCTGGCAAGTTTTAGTTGTTTTTTCTAAAAACAAGTTTCACACCACAACTGATTTATACAACTTTCACTTTCACTTTCACAGCAAACACCAACCTTTTCATTATCTGACATCATAATTATATTGTTCGGTCCCGTTACTTTTAAGTTGCACAGAGACATTGAACGCATCATATTGCAAGCTAACGTAGCTCAGCAGTGTCCACCTGCTCCATCCTCACTCATGGAGGAAGGGAGCAGCAGGTTACTGTTAGCTGTTAGCCTGTTAAAGAGTACTTAATACTCACATTGAAACTGAAACGTCGAGATGAAATCGTCTATTTTTGCCTCACGTTACAGTTTTCTCCTAAAGCTAACAAGATGCTCCGTGCTCCACAGAAGAGAAGTTCAGATGAACGCACTGGATAAAACTCTGTAAAAGATTTACACATAACACACTCACCATTCAGTCATTCTGGGCTGGCCCCTTCCTTGTTGCTGAACTTATTTCCCGGTTGCTACAGAGACGGACAAACCGCGTTGGGAGACGAATTACTGTGACAAATGGGTGAAAGTGGGAAATAATGTGCCCTGTGGCTAGTCTGACAGGCTGCCTGCAAGCTCAACATCGTGTTCCACAGATGACGCATCTTTATCAACCGTGATTCAATTTCAACATTTTATAGATATATAAATGATTCAAACTGAGATTTATACAGAACTTGAAGAAAGGGCTGTTGGTTTTGCCTGAAAGACTAAACCCCGGGCACCTTTGTAATAATCTTGATGCGTTCAATTGTGTATAACAAGTGGATAAGATAAGATAGACATTCTTTTGTCCCGCAGTGGGGACATTTACAACATATACAATATTTTATTGTTATACAACAATAACCCTTGGACTTGGAGTTCTATTATCTTCGCTTTTATAAGCGTCAATTGAACGTGTTCGTAATGTTTATTACTGTGTGTGAGTGTGTGGGCTATATTTATACATTTTTTTATATGTTGCTGTTCAATTTATGCATTGTGCAGCTATGCGAACACATTACAAACATTTGAATTTAATTAACCACACATCGAGTGGCTTGGATTTTTTTTGCAATTTGCATGTATACACGATTTACTGTCGGTTAAAAACAGAATAGTGAACTAAAAGAAAAACGGCGTTGGTTCAGTGAACGCATCAAAGCCCTGTTCCGGAAGATGACATCGCGAGAAGGTGTGTTTCCGGAAGACGTGGCTGTTGCTGCAGTGGCAGGCAGCTGTCATCCAAATTGTTCTAAGAGGAGCACTCGAGTTACTGCTGTAGCACTTTCTCTACTTCTGCTGTGTCTTCACCCGTTTACTCGGCGACAAGATGATTTCGCTAACGGACTCCCAAAGTAAGAGCCGTGTTATTTGGGCACCTCTGTTGCTGCTATCGCCAACCGGCTTCATTTGAACAGCAGCTGTTGGCTAATTGGCCATTAGCCTGCCATGCTAGGAAAGTTAGCTCTCATTTTCATAATTTTTGCTACTCACTGTGGCCCAAATAGAAAGCACGTAACTACTAATATTACTTATTACTACTACATGCTAACCACTGGTTAGCTTTTATATAAGTAAGACTTTTTACCTGTTTTGGCCCAAAAGTTTTTTTTTTCATCTCCTTATCTCATCAGAAGAGTGTTTTTAATATTTAAATAAATACATGAAGAGCACGTGTTGCCCGAGACTTGACATCAAATCCTGTTCCTGTTCAGCAGCCCTGTCTGTCAACAAATATAGGGTTGACCAGGTCATATTTATGTAGACATGCCCATGTGATTGACAGTAAAGGTAAAATTAGGGCTGTACTATATGCTGATCAGACCAATTTTAACCAAGGGTAAAAAAATGTATCATAAAATCTCCGTGACAGTCTCAGATTGAGCTGATTAACATTCCTTTGTGTGTGAATCTTGCAGAGATTGGAATGGGATTAACAGGCTTCGGCGTGTTTTTCCTCTTCTTTGGGATGATCCTGTTTTTTGACAAAGCACTGCTGGCTATTGGAAATGTGAGTGAACACAAGTAATGTGTGCAATGTTGTGTAATACAATGGTTCTCAAACTGTGGTACGTGTACCACCTGTGGTACTTGGAGGAAATGAGAAATCCTGTTCTACTGCTTATACAAGTGTATGTGATCTGAGTGGAGCTGAGGAATTTTGAGTGTGTAGAAAATGAAACACAAAGCAAAAAAAATTAATAAATTGAATAATAATAATAATTAGACTTATCTTATCTCTTGCTCCATCTTAATCTAATTTCACTATACCAGTGTATGAACTACGTATATGTGAGGAAGCTGAGGATGATGAGAGAGCAAATTATCTATTGTGAATTTGGTGACTTTGCATGGCCTGTTTTCACCACTGTATTCTAACATTGGTGATAATGGTGTTATTTTGAGAGGTCAATATTTTCTCAGGTGGTACTGAGAAAATATTGTAGTTTGAGAACCACTGGTGAAATGTAATGTATACACTGCATCCTCTGTATTACCTGGTACCAGTTGCTGGTGCTATTGTTTATTTTTATACGGAAATTACACAGTTAAATCTATATGCACCAGACTTTGTTAGTACCTTATTTGCATTTGTTATGTCTGGGTAGAGTATTCCAGAATCTATTTACACTGTAATTAAGCAGTTACATTTAGAGCTGCAACTAACGGTTATTTTCATAATCGATTAATCTGTCGAATTATTTCTCGATTAATCGATTAATCGTTTGGTCCATAAAATATCAGAAAACCTTAAAAAATGTTGATCGGTATTCGTCAAACCTGGAAATGATGACGTTCTCAAATGTCTTGTTTTTTCCACAAACCAAAATGATTCACTTTTAATGATTTCTTTGTTATCCAGAGCAAAGAAATTAAGAAAATATTCACATTTAAGAAGCTTAAACAATCGTAAATCTTGTTTTAATCAGGAAAAAAGCTTCAAACCGATTCATCGATTATCAAAATAGTTGTCGATTAATTTAGTAATCGATTAAAAAGCGATTCATCGATTAATCGTTTCAGCTCCAGTTACATTAAATTTCATCCCCTGTCTTATATTGATATTAGCACAAACAAGTGGGGTTTTGCAGTCAATCTGGAAGTTGTACAGGTGGAGTAGTTACAAGAAAACATTGATCAACCATCAGTCTTCCTGCAGCTGCAAAGGTTAACAATTTTACTTCACTCTCTAATGTTCTACCAACCTTGTTCTTGTTATAGATCCTGTTTGTTGCTGGACTCGCATTTGTCATCGGGCTGGAGAGGACCTTCCGTTTCTTCTTCCAGAAGCACAAGATGAAGGCCACCGGTTTCTTCCTGGGAGGCGTGTTCGTGGTGCTGATCGGCTGGCCTATTATTGGAGTAGTCCTGGAGATTTATGGCTTTTTTCTGTTGTTCAGGTGAGATGAAATTAGGGCTGAAACGATTAATTGATTATTAATCAATTACTAAATGAATCGTCAACTATTTTGATAATCGATTACTCGCTTTGAGTGTTTTATTTAAAGATTTTTCAGCTTCTGAAAAGTGAAAGGGAATATTTTCTGGATTTTTTGCTCCATATAACTAAGAAATCTTTACAACTGAATCATTTTGGCTTGTTGGACAAAAGAAGACATTTCACAACAACATCATTTCCAGGTGTTGTTAAAGCTTGCATTAACCTTTACTGATGTGGTGTATTTATTCACCAACAACTTAATGGGCAGAGACCCATTTGTGGAGTTCTAGCTCCTGATTGGATAAGGTTTTGTAGCACTCTGTGAAGGTGTTTCCCTAGATTTACTGTCAAAGCCTTGGACTGAGACCCATTCAGACCTGGAATTAACATCCTTCTTGAGTCATAGGATCATGCATGAATATAATCCATTAGAGACCGCCTCCTCAGCTGATCTCCTCTCACCCAGCAGTTTTTATTTTACATTAATCAGCACCCACACATTCATTTATTTGTAGACAAAGTAAAAACACTGATTGGTATGCAATTCTTTTCTAGGGGTTAAATGTTATTTAATGTTATATCACCTTTGTATCAGTAAGCTGCTTTTGTTTTTCTCTTTTTTCTCTTTTTCTCTCACACGCACATACACACAAAGATGTTGACATCCGACACATCTGTACAGTCAGAGTGGTTTAAAACACAATTTTGTTCCTGCAAACATGACATCAGTGTGTGTGTTTGTGTTTGTGTGTGGGTAGGTGTAAACAGTTGTACTTCCTGATGTGAATACCAGGTCTAAACAAGCCCTGAGAGACTCATGCCACAGAGCAAAACACTCTAGGTCAACTGTCAGAATATAGAGCTACTAAACACACATTGAACTGGCTGTGGCTTTAGTCAATGTTAACCGACTGTGTTCAGTGGATTCAGTATTATGTCTTTTTAACTGATGTCCCTGTCTCCTCTCTCCTCTTCTCTCCCTCTCTCTCACTCGCTCATTCACATCCAGGGGTTTCTTCCCAGTTGTCATAGGCTTCATCAGAAGAATACCTGTCCTCGGCTCGATCTTAAACCTGCCGTTCATCAGAGCAGTGAGTATCACCTAATGCTACAGCTCCGGCTATGTTATCACGCAGCATGGCTCCTTTTCTTGTTCATTAATCACCACGTTCAAACACTACAACTGAATTAACTCGGCACGAGCCGCGCATCAGAGCTTCTCTGCAGGGTTAACGCTACAGACAGAGGCTGCCCGGAAACACAGTGAACCGGTGAAACCAGTGAACACACATGTTTGTGTCATGACGACATGAAAAAAACATAGAAATATGTGAAATGTCGCTTGTTATTCAGAAGCACTTGATAGGTGATGTGTAGTTAGTTAAGTGGTGATGAACATGCTCCTGCCATGTTGTTGTGTGAGAGACTTGGTTAATGTGTCTCTGTCTGAGTGTATGTGTGTGTGTTTTTTGTTTTTTGTTTTTTTTTTATTAAAGCCTTCGTAAGGCTGTGAGGACAATCAGCAGTCGTGGTCAGTCACTGCCGATTTTCCCTTGCTTTCTAACATATTTAACATGCTTTCTGCTTAATGTTTAGACGACAAGTGTCTTGTTTAGTGACCTAAATCATTGTATTGTTTTTGTTTCAAAGTCATCATTAATTAATTTGATTTTAAAAGGCACACACCACAGATAATATGTATGGAGTATGGAAATGGAAATTAGTTTTGATTCTGTTGATTCAAAATTTACTACATTTAATCGTTTGATAATCACAATGGTAATTGTAATCACTGCAGTTAGCAAATGCTGCTCTTGAGGATACATGTTATGCAGCATGTCTGACCCTAGGTTTATACTCTTCTGTCAAAGTTTTCAGGAATGCTGATTCATATGTTGATATTGCATTGCAAGGATGACATATTTTGTACATTAGTACATTTTGTATGAATTAATGCTCCGTTACGTTTCAAGTCTTTTACACTGTGGACGTTTAACCGAATGTTACTTAAAATATCGCAAATCACATTGCAATATCTGTCTGAAAAATTACAATTAGATATTTTCCCTGAATTGTTCAGCCCTTTCTAAACTGTGGTGTCCAAGTTAAAGATTTAATACCACAAAAATGGTTACAGGCGAGCTTTTATTATTTTATTATTGCCAGCGTATGAATCAGAGCCTGAGATATCTGTCACTATACTGTGGCTCTGTTTGTCTTCTTGTTCACTGTTGCATACGAGATCTTTTCAGACTCAAAGATGCCACATATTTTCCTTGTTACTTGTTGAACTTAGAGGAAGTAACTCTGTTACTGTCGCGTTTACCTGTGGTGTGTCTCTTGAAGTCACGCATGCTTCCCATTAAAAAATGTTGCAGTCAGTACTAACACTGCAGCTTAATTACACACTTTGCATGCCGTTGAAAGCTCTGTGAGCCTGTGTCACGTTGTGCTCAATGATTGCGAAAGGCGGGAGAAACAACCACGTAACGGCTCTGTCTTTCCTTTCCTTTCAGTATGTGGACAGAGCGGGCGAGAGCAACACCATGGTATAACAGTGACTTTTTTTGGAGCCACAGAAGGCTGTTTGAGTTCAGCAGGTTTTTTAAAGCCACACACACACACACACACTCTCTCTCTCTCTCCCATTGTGCTGATTTACAGCAGCTACAGTTATATGTTCAGATTCTTCCCTCCACCAGCAGGCAAAGACTGCTTTCTCTTCTCTGTAATTTCACTGGTCAGCGCTTCCTGTCAAAGGTTCATCAGCGCCGCACACCACCAGTCTGTTACTAAAGGATGGAGTTACTAAGGTCACTGTAATAAATACTTCAAATGCTATTGATCTCTTCACCACTGAGTGCATCTGGCATGATAATGGAGGATGGAAGACTCATCGTCAGAGGCTCATCGACTGTCTTTTTGACTTTTTCACTCTGTGGAAGAAACGGACTAAACTACACCACCCACACTCGCAAGGATGAGAACAGGACAGACAGCTTTCAATGTTGTCTTATTTCTGTTCCTGTGCTTTAACTTTATTTTGACTACAGCTTTTATGTCCAATTTGTTTTTTGTCTTCAATTGTGGGCACTTTTTAAAACCATCTAAAGGACTAAAGTGCATGGCTCATTTTGGTCTTGTCCAAATCAGCCTTTGCTAGTTTCCCCATGGGGAAATAAAAGAAGGAAGGTTGTCTTTGTCAAACTGTGTAATTCAAAAGGTTTGTACCTAAAGCTGATTCATAGTTTCACGTATGTTCACATGCAGCCCAAAAACGTGTGACAGCATTAACTAAGATGTGTCTGAGTATGCAAGTAGGACATGTATGTTGGAGTGGAATAGAACGTGGCATCGGGTACACACGTGTGCCAATCCTGACTAACACAGACTTTCATTTTAGCGTGAATGGAACTGTGGGCAAAAGTGAGTGCAAATCTTTCAAGTTTGGGTCTCGTAAACGTGCAACATGCCAGACTGTGTGCCAACATGTCACACCAAAACAAATTATCTTCACTTATGAGTCCAGAAGGAGACGAGAAAGAGAACCTTTGTCTGTGAAAATGGAGAAATTGTTCCAGTTGTGCATATTGTACCTTTTTAAAATCACAGTATAATATTACACAACAGTCTTCAGACCAGATGTTTTTGTAGGTCAAAGCACAATCGTTTTCTGCTCTCCTGAATGTGCCAAAATCTGAATTTGCAAAAAAAAAATACACTGGGCATGAAAGTGACAGCTGTATCTGTTTGAAACTAGCAAAAATGATAGTGCTTTTGCACTAGTTTATGCTTGATGTTAGATGGAGCCCTTTGTTTTTTGTTTATGTGTGTGTGTGTGTCGCAGCTATTTGAATACCAATTGTGGCTATTGCAATACTTTCCCTTTGTTACATGTCATTTCTGTTGGCTAATATAGTATATAAATTATTTTTTAAATGATCAATGACTGACTTCATTTATTATTAGGTGCCGTGGGATGGTATTATTATTTGTTCATTGTTTACCCCCAAATGCTACAAAAAGCCTACACTATGATTTATGATGCTCTATAGATGGTGAAATGTCATCCAGCTGCTCCTAAACGTCCAGTAATGCACTGTATTTACTTCTCACATTGCTGTAGGTGGGACATGGTAACACTAGCTCTCTCTGAACTGAAAGGTTTCATAGATGGAAGATTTGTGTCCCATTGTCTTGTCGTTCATAAGCTGTTTTCAGTCATTCTCTGGAAAACTGGGTCAGGATATTTCCTGGAGCTTGACGTTAGCACCCGACAAATGCAGCAAAAGAGTGTTGGGGTCCAATGGGTTTTTCAACAGAAGAAGAACATCCACTTGTGAGCTGGGAATAATAATTTGGGGCTTTTCCTGATGTGTCCTCATATTGCCTCACTTGGACAGTACCCTTAGGGCTATGGTTCTCAAACTGTGGTATGGTAGGAAAATCAGAAATACTGTCCTACTGTTTATCTTTATATTTTTAATTCATGAAGTTTTATATTTGTAAAACCTTCCCAAAGGTCATAAAAAGCCCAGACAAATCTTATTTCCCAGAGTGACATCACAGGTGTATGTCGTCCAAAATCACTCAAAAATGTCATAGTATAGTATGTCGTCCAAAATCACTCAAAAATGTCATAGTATAGTATGTCGTCCAAAATCACTCAAAAATGTCATAGTATAGTATGTTGTCCAAAATCACTCAAAAATGTCATAGTATAGTTTGTCGTCCAAAATCACTCAAAAATGTCATAGTATAGTATGTCGTCCAAAATCACTCAAAAATGTCATAGTATAGTATCTCTTCCAAAATCACTCAAAAATGTCATAGTATAGTATGTCGTCCAAAATCGACCAAAAATGTCATAGTATAGTATGTCGTCCAAAATCACTCAAAAATGTCATAGTATAGTATGTCCTCCAAAATCACTCAAAAAGTCATAGTATAGTATGTCGTTCAAAATCACTCAAAAATGTCATAGTATAGTATGTCGTCCAAAATTGGCCTAAATGTCATAGTATAGTATGTTGTCCAAAATCACTCAAAAATGTCATAGTATAGTATGTCGTCCAAAATTGGCCTAAATGTCATAGTATAGTATGTTGTCCAAAATCATTCAAAAAGGTCATAGTATAGTATGTCGTGCAAAATCACTCAAAAATGTCATAGTATAGTATGTTGTGCAAAATCATTCAAAAATGTCATAGTATAGTATGTCGTCCAAAATCACTCAAAAATGTCATAGTGTAGTATGTCGTCCAAAATCACTCAAAAATGTCATAGTATAGTATGTCCTCCAAAATCACTCAAAAATGTCATAGTATAGTATGTCGTCCAAAATTGGCCTAAATGTCATAGTATAGTATGTTGTCCAAAATCACTCAAAAATGTCATAGTATAGTATGTCGTCCAAAATTGGCCTAAATGTCATAGTATAGTATGTCGTCCAAAATCATTCAAAAAGGTCATAGTATAGTATGTCGTGCAAAATCACTCAAAAATGTCATAGTATAGTATGTTGTGCAAAATCATTCAAAAATGTCATAGTATAGTATGTCGTCCAAAATCACTCAAAAATGTCATAGTATAGTATGTCGTCCAAAATCACTCAAAAATGTCATAGTATAGTATCTCTTCCAAAATCACTCAAAAATGTCATAGTATAGTATGTCGTCCAAAATCGACCAAAAATGTCATAGTATAGTATGTCGTCCAAAATCACTCAAAAATGTCATAGTATAGTATGTCCTCCAAAATCACTCAAAAAGTCATAGTATAGTATGTCGTTCAAAATCACTCAAAAATGTCATAGTATAGTATGTCGTCCAAAATTGGCCTAAATGTCATAGTATAGTATGTTGTCCAAAATCACTCAAAAATGTCATAGTATAGTATGTCGTCCAAAATTGGCCTAAATGTCATAGTATAGTATGTCGTGCAAAATCACTCAAAAATGTCATAGTATAGTATGTTGTGCAAAATCATTCAAAAATGTCATAGTATAGTATGTTGTCCAAAATCACTCAAAAATGTCATAGTATAGTATGTCGTCCAAAATTGGCCTAAATGTCATAGTATAGTATGTCGTCCAAAATCACTCAAAAATGTCATAGTATAGTATGTCGTCCCAAATCACTCAAAAATGTCATAGTATAGTATCTCTTCCAAAATCACTCAAAAATGTCATAGTATAGTATGTCGTCCAAAATCGACCAAAAATGTCATAGTATAGTATGTCGTCCAAAATCACTCAAAAAGTCATAGTATAGTATGTCGTTCAAAATCACTCAAAAATGTCATAGTATAGTATGTCGTCCAAAATTGGCCTAAATGTCATAGTATAGTATGTTGTCCAAAATCACTCAAAAATGTCATAGTATAGTATGTCGTCCAAAATCACTCAAAAATGTCATAGTATAGTATCTCTTCCAAAATCACTCAAAAATGTCATAGTATAGTATGTCGTCCAAAATCGACCAAAAATGTCATAGTATAGTATGTCGTCCAAAATCACTCAAAAATGTCATAGTATAGTATCTCTTCCAAAATCACTCAAAAATGTCATAGTATAGTATGTCGTCCAAAATCGACCAAAAATGTCATAGTACAGTATGTCGTCCAAAATCACTCAAAAATGTCATAGTATAGTATGTCGTCCAAAATCGACCAAAAATGTCATAGTATAGTATGTCGTCCAAAATCGACCAAAAATGTCATAGTATAGTATGTCCTCCAAAATCGACCAAAAATGTCATAGTATAGTATGTCGTCCAAAATCGACCAAAAATGTCATAGTATAGTATGTCGTCCAAAATCACTCAAAAATGTCATAGTATAGTATGTCGTCCAAAATCACTCAAAAATGTCATAGTATAGTATCTTGTCCAAAATCACTCAAAAATGTCATAGTATACACTTGTGCTCATAAGTTTACATACCCTGGGAGAATTTATGATTTCTTGGCCATTGTTCAGAGAATATGAATGATAACACAAAAACCTTTCTTCCACTCATGGTTAATGGTTGGGTGAAGCTATTTATTGGCAAACAGCTGTGTTTACTCTTTTTAAATCAAAATGACAAAAGAAAGTACCCAAATGACCCTGATCAAAAGTTTACATACCCCAGTGATTTTGACCTGATAACATGCACAAAAGTTGACACAAACAGGTTTGAATGGTTAATCAAGGTTCCCATCCTCACCTGTGACCTGCTTGTTTGTAATTAGTGTGTGTGTATAAAAGGTCAGTGAGTTTCTCGGCTTCTGACAGACCAGCAGATGTGACCTCTTTCCAGGAAGATATATGAAACATTGGTATCTGAATCAAACCCAGCCAGTTGGACATCAACAAAAGCACTGAAACCCTTGATTCTGCACAGGAAGTTGCAGAACTTTCAAATCCATGTCATGAATACAAGTAATGAATGATATATGGTTTTTATTTGTATGCATAGCAGACAATGAACTATTTACATGTTTCTAAAAGTTGTCGCCTGACACAAAGTGGACTTTCAACCACTCCAGACAACAAGCGCATCACCTGGTCCACTTGGTCATCATCTACAAAAAGAATGAAGACCCTGTCGTCCTTCTTGGTCCAGGGAGACACAATGTTGGCTCTGATGATTTTCTATAAATATATTATAGGTGTTTAGTTTGGTTATTCCTATATAAATAGACAAAGACCACACACACAATGCCATGGTCACTCACCTTAAGGTTTTACAACATACCTTCATCCTGAGTAATGACATGAACTAACAGACAACTGGACTCACATGGTTGCTGTTTGTGATGAAGTACTTTGAATATGACATTTTCTTTCCCTGATCATTTGCACTTCCTGTCTTTGTCTTTGTGTCCTCTTGTTTGACCACAGTAACAGCACTGCTCTAAATGGACACACACATAAGCCTGACTGAGAGAGGACGGATCTATGTGCTTGATGATGTGTGAAAGAAATGCTGAGACTCACCAAGTCTTTGCTGTAGGGATGGTCTTCAGTGTCCTCTGGCACCTGTAGACCATCATCACAATCACAATTGTTCCAGCATGTCACAAATGCAAATGTCAACAACTTCCAAAAGAGATCCATGTTGAACACAGTACTATAGTCAACATACATGTTTGTTTCTGATGGTCTGCTGTGGACGCTGGAGTCACCGTGGACACTGGAGAGGACGCTGGAGTCACCGTGGACACTGGAGAGGACGCTGGAGTCACCGTGGATGCCAAAGTCGCAGTAATATTTGTGGTTGCTGTCTTGCAGCAGGGTTTAAAGTGACGGACAAACCATTTTCCACAAAGCCACAGTGATAATGGCTTCGCACACAGTCAAGGTGGCATTTGTAGAAACCTTGACTGTGTGCACAGTCACAGTCACTCAAAAATGTCATAGTATAGTATGTCGTCCAAAATCACTCAAAAATGTCATAGTATAGTATGTCGTGCAAAATCATTCAAAAATGTCATAGTATAGTATGTCGTGCAAAATCATTCAAAAGTATCATAGTATAGTATGTCGTGCAAAATCGCCCAAAAATGTCATAGTATAGTATGTTGTCCAAAATCATTAAAAAATGTCATAGTATAGTATGTCGTGCAAAATCATTCAAAAATGTCAACATATAGTATGTTGTGCAAAATCACTCAAAAATGTCATAGTATAGTCAGTCAGTCAGTCATCATCATCTACCGCTTTATCCTCAACCAGAGGGTCGCGGGGGGGTGCTGTGCCAATCTCAGCTACATCGGGCGATAGGCGGGGTACACCCTGGACAGTTCGCCAGTCCATCGCAGGGCCACACACAGATAGAGACGAACAACCATTCACTCTCACACTCACTCCTATGGTCAATTTGGAGTGTCCAACTTACCTATCCCCACATTGCATGTTTTTGGACTGTGGGAGGAAGCCGGAGTACCCAGAGAGAACCCACGCACACACGGGGAGAACATGCAAACTCCATGCAGAAAGGCCCTTGTTCCAACCGGGGCTCGAACCCGGGTCTTCTCGCTGCAAGGCGAGAGTGCTAACCACTACACCACCGTGTGGCCCTCATAGTATAGTATGTCGTCCAAAATCGACCAAAAATGTCATAGTATAGTATGTCGTGCAAAATCACTCAAAAATGTCATAGTATAGTATGTTGTGCAAAATCATTCAAAAATGTCATAGTATAGTATGTCGTGCAAAATCACTCAAAAATGTCATAGTATAGTATGTCGTCCAAAATCATTAAAAAATGTCATAGTATAGTATGTCCTGCAAAATCATTCAAAAATGTCATAGTATAGTATGTCGTCTAAAATCACTCAAAAATGTCATAGTATAGTATGTCGTCCAAAATTGGCCAAAAATATCATAGTATAGTATGTCGTCCAAAATTGGCCAAAAATGTCATAGTATAGTATGTCGTCCAAAATCCCTCAAAAATGTCATAGTATAGTATGTCATCCAAAATCACTCAAAAATGTCATAGTATAGTATGTCGTCCAAAATCACTCAAAAATGTCATAGTATAGTATGTCGTCCAAAATTGGCCAAAAATGTCATAGTATAGTATGTCGTGCAAAATCCTTCAAAAATGTCATAGTATAGTATGTCGTGCAAAAGCGTTCAAAAATGTCATAGTATAGTATGTCGTCCAAAATCATTCAAAAATGTCATAGTATAGTATGTCGTCCAAAATCATTCAAAAATGTCATAGTATAGTATGTCGTCCAAAATCATTCAAAAATGTCATAGTATAGTATGTCGTGCAAAATCCTTCAAAAATGTCATAGTATAGTATGTCGTGCAAAATCACTCAAAAATGTCATAGTATAGTATGTCGTGCAAAATCACTCAAAAATGTCATAGTATAGTATGTCGTGCAAAATCACTCAAAAATGTCATAGTATAGTATGTCGTCCAAAATCATTCAAAAATGTCATAGTATAGTATGTCGTCCAAAATCATTCAAAAATGTCATAGTATAGTATGTCGTGCAAAATCCTTCAAAAATGTCATAGTATAGTATGTCGTGCAAAATCACTCAAAAATGTCATAGTATAGTATGTCGTGCAAAATCATTCAAAAATGTCATAGTATAGTATGTCGTCCAAAATCACTCAAAAATGTCATAGTATAGTATGTTGTGCAAAATCATTCAAAAATGTCATAGTATAGTATGTCGTGCAAAATCACTCAAAAATGTCATAGTATAGTATTTCGTCCAAAATCATTAAAAAATGTCATAGTATAGTATGTCGTGCAAAATCATTCAAAAATGTCATAGTATAGTATGTCGTCTAAAATCACTCAAAAATGTCATAGTATAGTATGTCGTCCAAAATTGGCCAAAAATATCATAGTATAGTATGTCGTCCAAAATTGGCCAAAAATGTCATAGTATAGTATGTCGTCCAAAATCCCTCAAAAATGTCATAGTATAGTATGTCATCCAAAATCACTCAAAAATGTCATAGTATAGTATGTCGTCCAAAATCACTCAAAAATGTCATAGTATAGTATGTCGTCCAAAATCATTCAAAAATGTCATAGTATAGTATGTCGTCCAAAATCACTCAAAAATGTCATAGTATAGTATGTCGTATAAAATCACTCAAAAATGTCATAGTATAGTATGTCGTCCAAAATTGGCCAAAAATATCATAGTATAGTATGTCGTCCAAGATCAATCAAAAATGTCATAGTATAGTTTGTCGTGCAAGATCAATCAAAAATGTCATAGTATAGTATGTCGTGCATAATCAATCAAAAATGTCATAGTTTAGTATGTCGTGCAAAATCATTCAAATATGTCATAGTATACTATGTCGTCCAAAATTGGCCAAAAATATCATAGTATAGTATGTCGTCCAAGATCAATCAAAAATGTCATAGTATAGTTTGTCGTGCAAGATCAATCAGAAATGTCATAGTATAGTATGTCGTGCATAATCAATCAAAAATGTCATAGTTTAGTATGTCGTGCAAAATCATTCAAATATGTCATAGTATACTATGTCGTCCAAAATCATTCAAAAATGTCAAAGTATAGTATGTCGTGCAAAATCATTCAAAAATATCATAGTATAGTATGTCGTGCACAATCGCCCAAAAATGTCATAGTATAGTATGTCGTCCAAAATCACTCAAAAATGTCTTAGTATAGTATGTCGCCCAAAATTGGCCAAAATGTCATATGTCGTCCAAAATCACTCAAAAATGTCATAGTATAGTATGTCGTCCAAAATCCCTCAAAAATGTCATAGTTTAGTATGTCGTGCAAAATCCTTCAAAAATGTCATAGTATAGTATGTCGTGCAAAATCGCCCAAAAATGTCATAGTATAGTATGTCGTGCAAAATCATTCAAAAATGTCATAGTATAGTATGTCGTCCAAAATGACACCAAAATGTCATAGTAAAGTATGTCGTGCAAAATCATTCAAAAATGTCATAGTATTGTATGTCGTCCAAAATCACTCAAAAATGTCATAGTATAGTATGTCGTGCAAAATCATTCAAAAATGTCATAGTATAGTATGTCGTGCAAAATCATTCAAAAGTATCATAGTATAGTATGTCGTGCAAAATCGCCCAAAAATGTCATAGTATAGTATGTTGTCCAAAATCATTAAAAAATGTCATAGTATAGTATGTCGTGGAAAATCATTCAAAAATGTCAACGTATAGTATGTTGTGCAAAATCATTCAAAAAGGTCGTAGTATAGTATGTCGTGCAAAATCACTCAAAAATGTCATAGTATAGTATGTCGTGCAAAATCACTCAAAAATGTCATAGTATAGTATGTCGTCCAAAATTGGCCAAAAATGTCATAGTATAGTATGTCGTCCAAAATCACTCAAAAATGTCATAGTATAGTATGTCGTGCAAAATCATTCAAAAATGTCATAGTATAGTATGTCGTCCAAAATGACACCAAAATGTCATAGTATAGTATGTCGTCCAAAATTGGCCAAAAATATCATAGTATAGTATGTCGTCCAAGATCAATCAAAAATGTCATAGTATAGTTTGTCGTGCAAGATCAATCAAAAATGTCATAGTATAGTATGTCGTGCATAATCAATCAAAAATGTCATAGTTTAGTATGTCGTGCAAAATCATTCAAATATGTCATAGTATACTATGTCGTCCAAAATTGGCCAAAAATATCATAGTATAGTATGTCGTCCAAGATCAATCAAAAATGTCATAGTATAGTTTGTCGTGCAAGATCAATCAGAAATGTCATAGTATAGTATGTCGTGCATAATCAATCAAAAATGTCATAGTTTAGTATGTCGTGCAAAATCATTCAAATATGTCATAGTATACTATGTCGTCCAAAATCATTCAAAAATGTCAAAGTATAGTATGTCGTGCAAAATCATTCAAAAATATCATAGTATAGTATGTCGTGCACAATCGCCCAAAAATGTCATAGTATAGTATGTCGTCCAAAATCACTCAAAAATGTCTTAGTATAGTATGTCGCCCAAAATTGGCCAAAATGTCATATGTCGTCCAAAATCACTCAAAAATGTCATAGTATAGTATGTCGTCCAAAATCCCTCAAAAATGTCATAGTTTAGTATGTCGTGCAAAATCCTTCAAAAATGTCATAGTATAGTATGTCGTGCAAAATCGCCCAAAAATGTCATAGTATAGTATGTCGTGCAAAATCATTCAAAAATGTCATAGTATAGTATGTCGTGCAAAATCATTCAAAAGTATCATAGTATAGTATGTCGTCCAAAATGACACCAAAATGTCATAGTAAAGTATGTCGTGCAAAATCATTCAAAAATGTCATAGTATTGTATGTCGTCCAAAATCACTCAAAAATGTCATAGTATAGTATGTCGTGCAAAATCATTCAAAAATGTCATAGTATAGTATGTCGTGCAAAATCATTCAAAAGTATCATAGTATAGTATGTCGTGCAAAATCGCCCAAAAATGTCATAGTATAGTATGTTGTCCAAAATCATTAAAAAATGTCATAGTATAGTATGTCGTGGAAAATCATTCAAAAATGTCAACGTATAGTATGTTGTGCAAAATCATTCAAAAAGGTCGTAGTATAGTATGTCGTGCAAAATCACTCAAAAATGTCATAGTATAGTATGTCGTGCAAAATCACTCAAAAATGTCATAGTATAGTATGTCGTCCAAAATTGGCCAAAAATGTCATAGTATAGTATGTCGTCCAAAATCACTCAAAAATGTCATAGTATAGTATGTCGTGCAAAATCATTCAAAAATGTCATAGTATAGTATGTCGTCCAAAATGACACCAAAATGTCATAGTAAAGTATGTCGTGCAAAATCACTCAAAAATGTCATAGTATAGTATGTCGTGCAAAATCATTCAAAAATGTCATAGTATAGTATGTCCTGCAAAATCACTCAAAAATGTCATAGTATAGTATGTCGTGCAAAAGCGTTCAAAAATGTCATAGTTTAGTATGTCGTGCAAAATCCTTCAAAAATGTCATAGTATAGTATGTCGTGCAAAATCCTTCAAAAATGTCATAGTATAGTATGTCGTGCAAAATCATTCAAAAATGTCATTGTATAGTATGTCGTCCAAAATCCTTCAAAAATGTCATAGTATAGTATGTCGTCCAAAATCATTCAAAAATGTCATAGTATAGTATGTCGTGCAAAATCATTAAAAAATGTCATAGTATAGTATGTCGTGCAAAATCCTTCAAAAATGTCATAGTATAGTATGTCGTGCAAAATCACTCAAAAATGTCATAGTATAGTATGTCGTGCAAAATCCTTCAAAAATGTCATAGTATAGTATGTCGTCCAAAATCACTCAAAAATGTCATAGTATAGTATGTCGTCCAAAATGATAAAAAAATGTCATAGTATAGTATGTCGTCCAAAATCATTAAAAAATGTCATAGTATAGTCTGTCGTCCAAAATCATTAAAAAATGTTATAGTATAGTATGTCGTCTAAAATCACTCAAAAATGTCATAGTATAGTATGTCGTCTAAAATCACTCAAAAATGTCATAGTATAGTATGTCGTCCAAAATCATTCAAAAATGTCATAGTATAGTATGTCGTCTAAAATCACTCAAAAATGTCATAGTATAGTATGTCGTCCAAAATCATTCAAAAATGTCATAGTATAGTATGTCGTGCAAAATCATTCAAAAATGTCATAGTATAGTATGTCGTGCAAAATCCTTCAAAAATGTCATAGTATAGTATGTCGTCCAAAATCATTAAAAAATGTCATAGTACAGTTTGCCGTGCAAAATCCTTCAAAAATGTCATAGTATAGTTTGCCGTGCAAAATCACTCAAAAATGTCATAGTATAGTATGTCGTGCAAAATCACTCAAAAATGTCATAGTATGGTATGTCGTGCAAAATCACTCAAAAATGTCATAGTATAGTATGTCGTGCAAAATCATTCAAAAATGTCATAGTATAGTATGTCGTCCAAAATCATTCAAAAATGTCATAGTATAGTATGTCGTGCAAAATCATTCAAAAATGTCACAGTATAGTATGTCGTGCAAAATCATTCAAAAATGTCATAGTATAGTATGTCGTGCAAAATCATTCAAAAATGTCATAGTATAGTATGTCGTCCAAAATCACTCAAAAATGTCATAGTATAGTATGTCGTCCAAAATCATAAAAAAATGTCATAGTATAGTATGTCGTCCAAAATCATTAAAAAATGTCATAGTATAGTCTGTCGTCCAAAATCATTAAAAAATGTTATAGTATAGTATGTCGTCTAAAATCACTCAAAAATGTCATAGTATAGTATGTCGTCTAAAATCACTCAAAAATGTCATAGTATAGTATGTCGTCCAAAATCATTCAAAAATGTCATAGTATAGTATGTCGTGCAAAATCCTTCAAAAATGTCATAGTATAGTATGTCGTGCAAAATCCTTCAAAAATGTCACAGTATAGTATGTCGTGCAAAATCCTTCAAAAATGTCATAGTATAGTATGTCGTCTAAAATCACTCAAAAATGTCATAGTATAGTATGTCGTCTAAAATCACTCAAAAATGTCATAGTATAGTATGTCGTGCAAAATCACTCAAAAATGTCATAGTATAGTATGTCGTCCAAAATCACTCAAAAATGTCATAGTATAGTATGTCGTCCAAAATCATAAAAAAATGTCACAGTATAGTATGTCGTCCAAAATCATTAAAAAATGTCATATAGTATGTCGTCCAAAATCATTAAAAAATGTTATAGTATAGTATGTCGTCTAAAATCACTCAAAAATGTCATAGTATAGTATGTCGTCTAAAATCACTCAAAAATGTCATAGTATAGTATGTCGTCTAAAATCACTCAAAAATGTCATAGTATAGTATGTCGTCTAAAATCACTCAAAAATGTCATAGTATAGTATGTCGTCCAAAATCATTCAAAAATGTCATAGTATAGTATGTCGTGCAAAATCCTTCAAAAATGTCATAGTATAGTATGTCGTGCAAAATCCTTCAAAAATGTCATAGTATAGTATGTCGTGCAAAATCCTTCAAAAATGTCATAGTATAGTATGTCGTCCAAAATCCTTCAAAAATGTCATAGTATAGTATGTCGTCTAAAATCACTCAAAAATGTCATAGTATAGTTTGTCGTGCAAAATCACTCAAAAATGTCATAGTATAGTATGTCGTCCAAAATCACTCAAAAATGTCATAGTATAGTATGTCGTCCAAAATCACTCAAAAATGTCATAGTATAGTTTGTCGTGCAAAATCACTCAAAAATGTCATAGTATAGTATGTCGTCCAAAATCATTAAAAAATGTCATAGTATGTCGTCCAAAATCATTAAAAAATGTTATAGTATAGTATGTCGTCTAAAATCACTCAAAAATGTCATAGTATAGTTTGCCGTGCAAAATCACTCAAAAATGTCATAGTATAGTATGTCGTCTAAAATCACTCAAAAATGTCATAGTATAGTTTGTCGTGCAAAATCACTCAAAAATGTCATAGTATAGTTTGCCGTGCAAAATCACTCAAAAATGTCATAGTATAGTATGTCGTCTAAAATCACTCAAAAATGTCATAGTATAGTTTGTCGTGCAAAATCACTCAAAAATGTCATAGTATAGTATGTCGTGCAAAATCACTCAAAAATGTCATAGTATAGTTTGTCGTGCAAAATCACTCAAAAATGTCATAGTATAGTTTGTCGTGCAAAATCACTCAAAAATGTCATAGTATAGTTTGTCGTGCAAAATCACTCAAAAATGTCATAGTATAGTTTGTCGTGCAAAATCACTCAAAAATGTCATAGTATAGTATGTCGTCCAAAATCGCCCAAAAAATGAATACCTGTCCCCGGTGCGATTGTAGTGATGGGGGGTTGGGGCTGGGCTGTGCTCCCCCGGCCCCCCACAGAGATGACATGAGGGGGGTTATGCCATTTTATTTCACATTTTTTTGGCCGAAGAATCCCAAAAATATTCATAAGAAAAAAACATAGACATTGTTGTTGACTGTTGAACACACAGTTGGGGTCCAGGGATCCAGGTGTCCAGTAAGTGCTGCTTAAAAATGATCAGCACATGAATTAGACTTCTGTGATTAATGTGTGCACATGATTTTTTCCATTGTTAACTGGTGAAAACTATGGAGGAGTTAAAGTGGCAGAACGAAATCAATAACACCACCGTTCAATCATGACTAAAATGTGTCATCAATTCATTACAAGAAGAATTAAATACATACATGTGTTATTAAATGTGTCATTAATTCATTTAAATACCAATTAATTTGATGTAAAAAAAAAACATATATAATTATCTCACTATTTAATGAATGATTTCATGGTCCTGTGTTGCAGTGGACAATGAATTGATCTGGTGTGTCAAAGTCACCCATCGGCATCAAATCAATTGATGATGCACTGCAACACAGGACCATGAAATCATTCATTAAATAGTCAAGTCATTCTATATGGGTGTTTTTTTTTTTTTACATCAAATTAATTGGTATTTTAATGAATGACTGAATGTCACATTTAATAAGACATTTATGTAGCTAATTTCAATATGAATGAATGACACATTTGAGCCATTATTTAATGGTGTATTCATTGATTTAATTTTGTCCCTTTGTGTCCTCCATAGTTTTCACCTGTTAACAATGGAAAAAATCATGTGCACACATTAAACAGAGGCTCTGTTGACAAGTGCTGTTAACATCGTCCGAGCGAGGTGAAGAAATGACAGGTGAAAGAGTGATGGTTTGGTCCATAAAATGTGGGGTTTTCAAAGGTGGAAATGATGATGTTGTCAAATGTGTTGTTTTGTCCAGAAAGCAAAAAGTTTGAATGATTTCTTTGTTCGAAAATGTTGGCATTTAAGAAGCTGTAAAATCATAAAGCCTGATTTAAGTCTTTAAAAACCAATAGTTTCAGGCCTAGTTTGTTGAGAGCAAAAGATGTTGTTGGGAGATCTGCCTAATGACTACAATAGACTTGAATGCTAGCGCCCCCTACAGCTATTTTTGTTAATGCTTATTTATTTTGCACAACAAAGATATTTAATATCCACATCTGCTGTGACATAAGTATGAAAAACAGTGTTTTCATTTGACTGAATGACCTCTGCAGTTGTACAAAAGGAAAGACATATATATTGGTAATATTCTTTTTTTTGTATTTTCTTTAACTGATGTTAAAAATAAACGTCAAACTTTTTGTGGATTAGCATTAAAAAAAAATCAACATTTCAGTCCACTAGATGGTGCCAAGTGCTCACTTTGATATCGCAATATATGATTTTGCTAATATCGTATATACTATAATAATCGACTCATTGTTTTGTTTATATAAATGTTGAACATTTTCCGGTTCCTTATAACAAAGAAATAATTAAAACGGAATAATGTTTGGTTTGTGGGTAAAAAAAAAGAATCATCATTTCCAGGTTTGAGAAACAGTGATCAACACTTTTCAAACATTTTCTGGACCAAACAAATACTCGATTAATGGAGAAAATAATAACATTAACATTTCCTGGATTCTTTGTCTTTCTGTAACAAACAGAAAACAACATCATTTGTATGTGAAGAGAAAGAAAAATGAAAGGTGTGTTTGCATGCGGAGCAGTGACGTCACACTAGCAGCAGCAGGTGTATTCTGAACACCTGTGATCAGATCACTCAGGTCGGATGTTAACAGCAGGTGTGAACAGAGCGTCAACAGAACATCTAAGAAACGTGTGGATCATTTTTAAGCAGCAGTGTTACCACATGTTTATCCCCGCTGCTGCTCCTGCTAGCTCCGCGTGCGTGCGTGGAAGGTCCGGCTGGCAAACAGGAAGTGGATGATTCCATTTAGATTTATCGAGAGGGGAAGGCGCGGACGAGTCCACTTTTCCTCGTTGTGTTTTCTGCTTTTGTAGTTGTGTTTTCTGATTTTGCAGTTGTGTTTAATTTGCGTTTGTGTTTTGTTCGTTATTCGTTGGTGTTTTCTTCCTATTTGCGGTGGTGAGTTGCACTTCAGGGCCACCGTACATATGCGCTGGGTGAGCCACTCCACAGGAATGAACGGAACCAAAAGGGGCGGTGCTCTATCCAGTTCTTATAATACATCCATGTCTGTTATTGCTGTGCAAACTGTAATTAAACATAAAAACAATCACTTGTGTTAAAAATGCAGCAAATCATCATCATCAGTTCATTGACAAAATATTCTGTATTTTTCAATGTACTTGCAGGTATTATTTTGATTTCACTGCATCTCATGATGCCAGTGATGCAGAGAAACAGAATCATGGGTTCATACCTCCATACCTTACAAACACGTATATAAATGTATTAAAAAAAATACCTCTTTTTATTTTTAGGAGTTTTTATCAATATCAATCAGACTTTGTTTATATGGAACGTATCATAAAAAGTGATGCAACTCAAACCACTTACTATCAATATTTAAGCAATAACACATGCTGTAAGCACTTATATTATATTATACTACATTATATTGTGCTGTGCAGTGCTTGTTTAAAGGTCCAGTATGTAACATTTAGAAGGGTTTATTAGCAGAAATTGAATATACTACCCGTTTAAATGTTTGCAGAAGTGTATTATCACTTTAAAACATTTTTCTTTGTTTTTTTGTCTACTTACATAAATGCACGGACATCTTCATGCAAAGGCCACTGTGATTCTGAGTGGAGGATTTGGGAAGAGGGCCCCTGGGGGGGGGGGGGGCTCTCAGGACTTCTGCAGTATTTCTACTCGTGCACATCCTTTCCTGTAGCTGACATCACCAGTTCTGACTTATTCCATTAATTACTGGATGTGTTACTCATAATCCAGCTCTCATCTATTGGTGTTCTGCTCCAGTGAGCAGAGTCCAAACATGTCAATACTCCTACAGAGGATGTGCGTGTGTGTGTGTGTGTGTGTGTGTATGTGTCTGTGTATATGTGTGTGCACTCAAAAAACATAAAAACCTATTTTTGTGGGGACCGTTTTGTCTTGGGCTCACCACTTGAAAGGGCTTTCGTGCTAAATTGTCGTTGGAATAATACACTGCTCTTTATGTGGACATCCTGGGGGTGTGTGTTAATAGGTCACATCTTCAGACTTTACAAAATGTGTTTTCGGGTCAAAGTTACGATTCATTTTATATTGCACATGGCATAAAAAGTCACAAAATAGACCGTATTTCTTTTGTTTTTGTTCATAAATAGGAGCCGAGTGAACTTTGAACTGCCACGTATTGTATTTCCAAATTTCACAAATACAACCCGACTTCAAACATTTTGGGTTCTAAGGGTTAAGACCTGGTTTTAGGGTTAGGTTTAGGAGGTTTAAGAGGTTCGGGTAAGGTGCTAGGGAATGCATTAGGTCGCTGATGTGTCCTCACTAAGAGCTAAAAACAAGTTTTAGTGTGTGAGTTGTGAAAAACTGCCCTGGAGCTGGAAGCAGCTGTTTTATTTCAGAAATATTTACAGTGTACTGCAGCACTCAGCCACCACTACTGTATGGATTCATTCACTCTCAGTATCGATCGGCTCATTCACTGCAGCCGCCGCCCCCCCGTCTCATCAAATTGGCGTGACCTATAGATGCTGGCATCGTAAAGGAGTGCAGGGAAGCGACACACACACACACACACACACACACACACACACACACACACCATTCACTCCCGAGGATATAAATGCAGAGATAGAGAGAGAGGGAGGGAGCACCACCTGCAGTTAGACTGAAGCTCTCTCGGCCTCGCTATTGGACACCAGACTCCCTCCCAGGACCTGTGGCACAATGAAAGTAAGTGAAGAACTAGTTATTGGTTTCATTCTTGGTGTTAAGTTGTTTCCTTTTGTCCAGATAATATCTACAGACTATTTTGAATGAATGAATAAAAGTTTTTGATCAAACACAACAAGAATACACATCAAGAAGATTAATCATTTTTAAGTTTGCTCCAGTATTTTTTGACTATTTTATGCATCACATGTCTGACAATACAGTTTTGTTCTGTATGATTGTGGTTTTTTTTTAATTGTGTGTGTTATTTAGTGATTTTTATTGTTTTGCATTATTGTATTTTTTTATTTTGTGTGTTATTTAGTGATTTTTATTGTTTTGCATGATTGTGTTTTTTTATTTTGTGTGTTATTTAGTGATTTTTATTGTTTTGCATGATTGTGTTTTTTTTATTTTGTGTTATTTGGTGATTTTTATTGTTTTGCATGATTGTGTTTTTTTATTTTGTTTTATTTAGTGATTTTATTGTTTTGCATGATGGTGTTTTTTATTTTGTGTGTTGTTTAGTGATTTTATTGTTTTGCATGATTTTGTTTTTTATTTTGTGTTATTTAGTGATTTTATTGTTTTGCATGATTGTGTTTTTATGTTGTGTGTTATTTAGTGATTTTTATTGTTTTGCATGATTGTGTTTTTTATTGTGTGTGTTGTTTAGTGATTTTTATTGTTTTGCATGATTGTGTTTTTTATTTTGTGTGTTATTTATTATTTTTTATTCTTTTGCATGATTATGTTTTTTTATAGTGTGTTGTTTAGTGATTTTATTGTTTTGCATGATTGTGTTTGTATGGTTTTGTATCATATTTTGGTTGTTTTGTGTATAATTGTGTTTATGTTGTGTGTTTCTTATCATCTAATCATATCCTCATTAGTATTTTCTCATGTTTTCATGTCATCTCATGACTTTAAAGCTATAGTGTAAACTGCATGAGTTTTGCACTGAACAGAATGATTTTTATAACCTGATATGAATCAAAATATTTGCTTCCGTTTGTCTTTTTCCGTCTCAGGGTGTGAGGACCATCACGTTAACTTACCTTCTCACTCTTTTACTTCTCTCGACCTTTGTCTCGCAGTCGTGGAGCGCGCCAAAGGTGAAGCAGCTTTCTTCTTCTTCTTTGTATTGCAGACGATTGTTCAGAAAAGAAATTAAAGCATTAAAGTGAGAAATCCTGTTCTCCTTTGATTAAAGGGCTCTTTCCAAAGACGAAACTGGACCCCTCAGGCGATGCTGTACCTCAAGGGCACACGTATGTATTTACTCACTGTATACATTATATACATTATATGGAGCTCTAGAGTGCTCAGGATTAAAAGTATATAATAATAATGAATTAAGGTGAATCCATGTATTTAATAATAATGTCAAAAAGAGAAAACATTTTAACCTTACTTAAAAAAAACAGTTTGTGTGACACATGAAACAATCTGTCAAATTTCTATAAGAACATAAATACACTCTCATGTGTTTTTTCTCCTGTTAGAGGGACGCAGGTTCATCTCAGAGGACCGAAAGGAAGGAGATGTCTATGACACGTTACACTTGGGTAAACTTGACCTCTTTACTTCAATAGACAAACTGAATATGAAACTGAATTTTTCTTTTTTCTGGTTCCCTGACATGTGCAGCTCATTCATGTGTGCTTGGTTTTTTTGTTTCCCGTCAGAGACGCGCAGTCAGAACACAGAGACGCTGAGTGTGGACCAGGCGGCCACCATCCTGCTCAACTTCCTGCAGCAGGCCAGAGAGGGAGGTGAGAGAGACGACCTAATGCGATACAAATATACAGATTATTAATTCTTTGTCCACATATGGTGATTTGTATATAATCTTACTTCGAATCATAATGAACAAACTTGATTTCGATAGCATTTATCTAATCAAGGTTACCAAAAGAAATACTGTACGTGAATAATAATAAAACAGAACCAAATGAATAATTAAAATCCCTGCAGTCAATAACCAGGCATTAAAAAGTCTATCCTCTCTTAAGATTTCTTAAGTAGTAAACTAACAGCTTATGTCTTACGTAAGTCTCTTGTGGAAATATTAGGTGTTACAGAAACAGAAGGAAAAACTTTGTGAGAAATGTTTCATAAGGCACATTTTTAGCCTGTCAAGATTTATATTGTGAACAGGGTTACAATAAAATTACAAAAACAGAGGGACTCCATATAAAAAAAAAGTTGATTATGTAAAACACAAGTCATAAAGCTAATTGTGTGCTGTGGAAATCAACATCTTTATCAAATCAGATTTTCTTTTGTCTGCATTTTTTCTTAAATTTTCCTAAAATTGTTGTTGATTTATTCTGGAATTTAAACTCATTTTGAAGCTCAACCCCCTGCTGCATCATAGAATAACTATTAAATAGTGCACAACATTTGTCAGTGTCCGCTATAAACTTTTTTTCAACAAAATTATGTACATTAAATTCAAAATGGGGTTAAAACATCATCACAAATGTCTAATTTAAAGTAAAAAACAGAGAAATTGTTACTACTGCTGCACGTACTGTATATAAAGACAAGTACAAATCATTTTCAGTCAAGAACCTCCAAGGAGTTCCATACTGCACGTCATTAACCGAATCATGTTAATATTTCCCTTCTCTTCTAGCCGACGAAAACCCAGACGAGGTGTATTTCCAGGAGCTGCCGGTGTGGAAGAGGGAATTCTTCTGACGGTCTTTGATACGTTTGTAAAACTTGCCTGGAAAAAAAACAACGTCTTTGTCTTTGAATGTAGAACTCGTTCGCGTTCTGAACCGCTGTTTTGTATGTTTGAAATGTGATGTTTTAATAAAAAGAAGTGAAATTCACAGCACCGATGGTCTGATGTTATCTGTGCCTTGAAAACACTGCAGTAAGGAAAGTGAATTGTGAATTAGTATCAGACAGTCAACTCAAGCTGCTCTGCTCTACTGCTGGAACACACATCTTCACCGCGCTCCTCTATAATAAACAGCCAATTTAGTGGTCTATTTAAAGGGGGCTGTATGTAAGAAATGTATTACATTAAGTCATAAAATAATCATATTATGGAAGATTAAGGAAACATGTATTGTTTTGGTGTTTTGGTCTGTTGTGACAACCACCTGTAGCTCGTACTTCGACACCCAGGTTGTCAGCAGAGCTGCAGCTATGGGTCAAAAACGCTGAATATTGACAAATCTAAAAAAATGTGTATATATATATATATATATATATATATATATATATATATATATATATATGCTTAAACAAGCAGGGATTTGAACCAGGAACCCTAAAAGGTAATGATCAGGATTATTTTACATGGTGGAACTGGATCACGTGATTGAACACAGTTACTTCCATTAATCAAAATATTAGTTTTACTCAAAGATAGCTTTTTATGTTATGTATTTGACCATTTTAGGGGGATAAATGCGTTTCAACGACTAATCTTGTTTTCAGTGGAAACATAATGAAAGAAACCAAGCACTATTTAAATTTAAAAAAATGTTTTATTTTACTTAGGCAATTATTAAGGGTGATGTAATTATTGTATTGCCCTGGAAAACAAGACTGTCATCTGTGTCGTAGCTGAAGACAACATCTTTATTCTAAAAAGTCTATAAAGAGAAGGAAACAACAGCGGGCCAAGCATAAAGCTCAGGGGAACACCACAGTTAAACTGAACTACAGAAGGTGGAGGTCTATAGTTTTGTTTTTTTTAATAACTAAGCGATGTGTTATGGTGGGACGAAGAGCAGAGTCGGTACAATTTACATTTCATTTCATGTTTATTTCATACACACTGAGCAGAGGCACTGAATAAACCGACGAACCACCTCAATTAGGCACAGCACCCAGCACAAAAGGAGCCTTGATATTCAGCCGGTCCCTCTCCGCCTCCAAGTCTTCATCGTAGGGCTCGTGTTCATCATCATCATATTCATCCTCCTCCTCATCACTGTGGTGAGGGGTGGAGTGGACGGAGGCCGAAGGAGAGGGTGGCACCGAGTAGGGGCGTGGGTAGCGGTAACCCTCTGTCTACGGAGATAAAATGATTGAAAAATGAGGAGCTTTTCATATTCTTTTGTTTACAATGAAGTGGAAGCCTTGAAGAATTACCTTCAGGGTTATCTTATACGCAAAATCCTATTACATTGTTCATCATTACAAATTGCTTTGTGGATTATAAGTGTAAGAGGCTAATATTCCTTGTAATTTCTCCTAACGCCTCAATTTTGCTCTCCTTTCTCCTAACTTTCTTAATTTTTCCTCTTCCCCTTATTCCTTCCCTAGTCTATAAACTCAATATTACTCAAAACATCCACTTTTAGTGTACAAAAACCAAACATTACAATTGCAAATTTCAAATCCAACCATAAACTGAACAAGAGACACAGAAAGGAGACCAGTCTTGTTTCATGTAGCGCAACAGCGTTCAGCCTCAGCACCATCATCCAAAATGACGACTTGTCCTTCATCCAAATGTTATGCTGTCAATTAAAGCTCGACAAACGTGGATCAAATCCGACAGAGTGCAATCTGTGTCAGTGAGCACATGAGAGACGTTATCGTGTGCTCACATGTGGAAGTGGAGGGAGGATGAGCTGCAGGGTCTCAGGGATTTCACACAGTTTGTACTGGGCTTCAGATAAGTTTTTTAAAAACATACTAAAATAAGAACAAAACTTTTATTTTTTTTAAATATTTCTTATTCTAATGTCCTCCTGAGATGATTGGATCAAATAAAATGTTACATTAAAACACTTCCTCATCATCCTTCCATCTAGACGAGATGTCTCAAACATGCCCGCCAATTGATTTTATGTGGCCCTCTAATCAATATCACATAATAATGATGTATTTATCATTATATTATCATTTTTATCACTTATTTTACCATTATTCACAAATAGTTTTTGGTGAACGATACTTTTATTTTGAAATTCTGCAAATTATTGTCACAAATATAGTTATTGCAGCGTCATGGTGGAATATGGTTATATCATTTTATTGTCCACCCACACTGAACAGTTGCCAGGTAAGGTTTGAGACCCCTGGTCTATACTCAAAATGTACAAACCTTCAGGGTGATGGGGTCCATCGTGTGCTTCTCGGGGAAAGCTCTGCTCAGTGCCAGGTGGCGGGCGTGAACGTAGAACTGTCGAGTCAGCAGAGATGTACGTCAGCAATTACATCTTGCAATTTTCTTCAGTATTGTTTGCTTTTTTTCATTTCAGTTTCTGTTGTAAACTATTTAGGTTTAAGCTATAAACTGTGGCAGGATAAAGGGCTGAATACACTGTTTAAAGCAGGCCACATGGACATAAATGAAGCAAGCCAAGGTTCTAAAGCAGGGGTCTACAACATTTTTTGGACCAAGGACCCCCAAGTTGTGTATTTTTTATCAGATGAAAAAGGGCTTTAGTATGGTCTTTGAATTTCAGTGACTGTATCCCTCTCTCCTATCCTGCCTGATAAAGCTCATGTCACAGTCTCCCCCCCCCCCCTCCCTCAAACTGCTTTTGATTGCTGGTGCAGCAGAAACCCACCCGGCCCAGGAACCTCCAGTCCAGCAGGTCAGACAGTCTCTCAGTGCGGTTCCGTTGGATGATGCGCTGACGCCGTGACTGCTGGCAGAAACTGAACATGTACTGGGTCAACTGTTTACAGGTCTCCTCAGGGGAACAGAACCGGCGGTCCACAATGTAGATCCCTGAGAGAAGGAGGAGGATTTATATCACACATTTATCACCCTATAAATAACTCTAATGTACAAGTGATTAGATTTGGATACCAATGCATAAAAGACACATTTAAGTTGAACACATATATGTATAGTCACTCAAATTTGTGTGCATATACCATATGTGCGTGTGTGTCCGTACCATAGGCAGCAGGGTCGGAGACATGCTCCTCCATGAAGCAGCCAAAGCCGGACAGGTTGGTGGTCACACTGGGAATGCCCATGACGGTACACTCACCTGGAAAACACAAGTGTACAGCTCAAATAAATGCAATGTTTTCATTAGTCGCATATATTTAAATGAATTGGCAACCATTTTAATAACTAGTTAATAATAACAGTCATTTTGCAAGCGGAAAACACGATGGTTTCAGGTTTTGAAATGCAAAGATCTGCTGGTGTCTCCGTTGAATACATATAGTGCTATACTAATTTCAATACAATTAGTCAACAAGTTGATTGAAAAAGCAGCTAGCAGATAAGTACATTGTTGAAAGGATGTTTTTGTTGTTGTCGTGTGTCAATCTTTCAGGAGTTCAGACGACTTCATATAATAAGAATTATTTGTGGCCGCTAATGTCTCGTAAGTGCTTGTTTTATTTTTACAAACCTGATCAAATATCTCAACAGGGTTGCAAAGGTGGGTTTATCAAGGTATTCTAAAATCCAGAACTCTGACACTTTAAGGTAGGGTAAAGTGACTCTATTGATCCCTATGAGGAAATTTGTCCTGTGTGTTTTATCCGTCTTCTACAGGGTTCAAACGCGGGATTTTCTTGCTGTGAGGCAGCAGTGCTAACCACTTGTCCACTGTGCAAAATTTAAGGGAATGCACGGTTAAACGCGTGTGCACTTGTGTGTGACAGGCAGCGGTGTGAGGCTAAAAGGCTACCAGGTGTGTATCCCCACGGCTCGTAGTATGAGGGAAACACTCCAAGGTTACAGCCACGGACAAAGTCCTCATAGTCCATTGGCAGCAGGGGACTGGTGGAGGACAGGAACTCAGGGTGGAAGATGATCTGACAGGAGAAGGAGAGGTTCGACAGTTGAGTTCAAGGTTATTGAAACAGCACATTTAAAAGAAAACACAGTGAACAGCCTCAGGATACAGAACATACACACACATATACATATATATCTATATATATATATAGATATATATCGATAGACAGATAGATAGATAAAGGACAACCATACAGTGATGAAATGAACATGCAGCATGTGCTTTATACCTTAACACGGTCACTCCTGGAATTGAAGAGGCCAATGCGCCTGACATTGGTCAGGATGGGATCTGTTGAGTCTTCCAACATGTTGTGAGTGGTCACTGGAGGGAGGCTGTGTCTCTGCAGAAAAGAGTGTGTGTTAAAAAACAGTCAAAGAAAAACCTGTTTCATAGGAAGTTTTGGGTTTTTTTTCCTAAATGAAATCTGATTTGACTATTAGTGATGACCAGTCCTCATGGAGAGAGAGAGACGGTTCCTGCCCATATCAAGCACGTCTCGGTCAGTTGTAATATCAGCGTAGCTCAAGGCAGATATGGCGTCACATCCAAGTGCAAAGGGAAGCTGAACCACAAATGGTCAACCCATCTTGCCTTACACACAGATACAGCAACTACAACGCTTCTCCAATCCCTTTAGCATCTCTTGCTATGTAGTCAGCCATGACAGACCCGTTTAAGCCTTGAGGTTTGAGCAGTGCCATCTTGTTTTTCCTAAAAAAAATAAAAAAAAATACTGATACCGACTATTTACCATGTGTTTGACTTGAAGTGGGGCCACATTTGGAGACCATGCTGTATTCAAGAAGTAGCGATTTGAGATTTATCTCATAGACTTAATTATAAACTGACGTGTCTTGAAAGCCAGTGGAGTTGCCCACTGATGGCCATGCCAGAGAATGAGACTGTGTCATATAAACAGTCCATGACTTGATGTATGTGATTCATGACCAACTCAATAACAAAACTCCCAAAGAAATGATCAAAGAGTGTAGAAGTAACTGGACGTAGTTGAGCTGAGTTGAGCTGAAGACGTTGCACCTCTCATCCAAAATGCTTCTTCGGTGCTGAATAGCTAGTGACAAGCTCCAGGTATTGAGCCTGCGTAGTCTCGTCCTGTCTTGTTGTCTCATGGATGAGAGATGAAATGTCTTCACCTTAAGTCCAGTTGCCTCCATCTAAAGGTTTGAAGATCTTCAACAGTGTTCCTCAGTGTTCTTGGGAGTTTCAGCCTCTCATTTACAAGTGCTCCTGAGGAAACCATTTCCCCGTCATCAGAGGATTCCCAATCAGCTGGGAGTGCACAACAAACCCGCCCTAGAAACTAATCCTTTTTGAGTTTTGCTGTGTAGCCCGTAAAAACACTGCCAATCCATTTCTTCCCTTAGGGGTAATAATGTGATTCAATTAATCATTTAACATCGCTTGTTCCCCATGCGTCAGGACAGGAGGCCGACTGGTGTTGTGGTCTGCCGTGAACAAAACACGACAGATAATCCATGTCTCTACAGCAGCAATCACTAAAAGTATGACTTCTCCCGATGTGTCTCGGCGGGAAACAGCGTCCGCTCAGTTCCCATCGGTGTGAATGATTACATGTCTGTGCTCATGTATCACACGGCATAAAGCATCAACACACTTAATTAGTGCACAGATATGATATAATGCGTTTGAGTCAGCGCCATTTACTTTGAAGGAGCTGCAACTTCGTAGGAAACGGATGGATTTGACTTAAAGGTCCAGTGTGTAAGAAATAGTGACATCTCATGGCGAGATTGTAAATTACCCGTCTCTTTCTCTCTCTCTCTCTCTAAGGGAAAATACCGCAGCCTTTTGCATATCAGATCCAAATGATTTCATTTTAAAGTGATTATACACTTATACAAGTAGTATTTTCACTTTTGAGGTGCTGACAACTGAGAAACTAGATGAAAAACTTGTTTTTATGATCAGTAACATTGTGACACTGGCACTCATTTATAATAATACACGGAAACAGAATATACCAATAAAAAAAAATAATGGACGTACAGGTGCAGTGACACTTCAAATATTTAAAGGTGGAGCTACTATTCAGCACAATATCCTTCCTATCGCTGCTCTGGAAGTTTGTGAAATAAACAAGGCCGTAATATAAAAGTGGGAGTGCAAGACAAATGAAGAGGGCGACCAATGAAATAAATGACAAACTGAGAAGTAATCACAAGAGCAACATGGTCCAATCAGCAGTCAGCGTGAGCCTCCTATCCATCACCTTCCTCACGCTAGCAGTCGATACCACTCACACTTCATTTCCAGCCCCTGAAATATTGACGTTGGCATAAATTAATTTAATTGAGGGAGACCTTTTGTGTAGACTCAAGAGCTTGTAACTGCGTGCCGTAACATACATCACCTGGACACAGCTCGGCTATTGACCCACTGTCTGGGCCAGAGGAAGGTAATCAAACTAAGCTGTGACGTTCATTCATGCTATGTGCTCCACGGGATCCCCCCCTCAGGTCTTCATGTAATTCATCTAGAGCAGAGGCCATCGCTCACATCGACCACTGCTGAGGAAATGTCTCAGCCATTCATAAAATTACAGTCTCAGAGAGTATGGAGATCCATCTTCCGCAGCATCGTCTAACCTGCTATTTTCTATACATAGATACAGTATAACATACATGTAAATATAAATTATAGTAAGGATGCATTCAGATACACGTACATAAAGATTCTTATCTGTGTGTTATTATTAATAATCTATACAAAAACATACGTGTGACGAAAGGAAGTCCTGGTGTTAGAGGTAGGGCTAAAACTGGTTTTGGATTCAATTAAGGTGATTGATTAGTGTAGGTTTAACAATTCAATTACTACCCAAACTTTAATATATCCCGACCAACCCTTCCTCAACTCCCTCAGCCTTCTTCCTCGTCCCACCCTAACCTCCTTCCTTCTCCCCAGCCAGGGGGTTCCGTCTCAGTGTTGGTCTGATACCTACGATCAGCCTTAAAAATAATCAATCAATTAGAGATAAAAAAAAAAATCACGGCCTGTTTAAATGCCGCACACTTACCAAAACGCAGATTTAGCTACTCTATTTTGCAGTCTTGCTTAAAATGATAATTTTTCCCATAAAAAAAAATCACCGGCCATTTTGCTAAAAGAAATTATTTCATATCCTTATATATACACAGGATCATGTGACCTTTAACTGCTCGTATGGGAGTTTTGTCAGACAATCTTTAGAGTTGGATAAAAGGGGAAACATTCATTTCCCGCTTAAGGTCCTCCCACTCTGTCCCTTTGCTCCCTCACCATCAGTATTGCCCTCATACTGAAAAACCCCTGTGTATATGTACTGTATATAGGCGTGAGTGTGTGTGTGTGTATATATGTGAGTACTACACAAAGACAAATCTGCAGCACAAACAGGCTGCAGTACCTGAGTGGCGTAGATGGCTCTCTTCATCATGGTGAAGTCGTCTCGCTCCAGGATGGAGTTCATGTCAGGGATGCTCCCTCTGAGGAGGGACAGAGGACAGAAAACAAAACATCGTCTTCATACAGAGAATCACAGAGCCGTGAGATTGATGTCATCTCGTCAAGAACGCTGTGGGTTCACACATGCTTACTTTAACAGAGCATCATACAGCTTCTTTCCAAACTTCTCTTTCACAGTGTGAGCGGTGTCCCTGTCAGAGGAAAAGGGAAACCAGCCTGAGAAATCACTAATCATCACTAATCCCTAACACATTTAATTCCAGACTTAGGCTGGTTTAGGTTTTATCTTCAAGAGAACACAAACAATGTTGAGTCAAAGTCACAGAGATCATCAGTCAGATGTTTGGATTTAATATGTGTGACCCCAGGAGTAAAGTGGATGCAACGTTGTTGAATCATTTAACGAGGCTCCGGTTCAAGGATCTCGCCTCGGTTTGGAGCAGAGAAAGTACTTCCGGGAGAGAGCTCCGGGTTTTAAACCACAAACATGCATGCATGTGTTATGTTAACACATTTGAACAATAAAACCTCAGTATGTCAGATCTGGTACTATTTTCTGGACCATATCACTACACCGGAAAGCCGCACAAGTCACGGTGTTTCAGAGTACACAGACACAATGAACAAAGCCGGGGGAAAGAAAGGGAAATAATGTCTGTTCTTTTCCTTTTCAAAAATGCGACAAATCAACCCACTTTCTGTCATAAAGCGGAATACATTACGAGAAGGACATTTTGCTGCACGGTTGCGATCCTTCGAAATGTATGTACTGTGGGCAGAGAGTCGGACACGGACACACACAGAAGTGACGTGTGAGCACAGCGCACACTCACATACACACACGGATGAGCTGTGGGTGTGCAGTGCGGCCGACTGCGTGCGGAACACAATCACTGATCCGTTTTGTTTGTTCAAGTAAAAACAGGTTTCGTTTTCTCCTCTCTTCTTAGGATTCAACACTTTTTTTCACCCCTGTGTGTGATATATCAACAGACAGGACGCGTTCTAGTAACATCTAGTGACATCTAGTGTCACTAGAGGACGTGTGGACGGCCCCTGAAGCTGCAGAGAGGAGAAATTCCTGTTAAAAAGCTATTATTGTGTGGATTATAAGACAGAATCACACCAGACTTCAACACATAATACACACACACACATAATGTATCTGTGTGTGTGTGTGTGTGTGTGTGTGTGTGTGTGTGTGTGTGTGTGTGTGTGCACATATCTTGTGTATTGTATTTGTTGTATATGTCTGTGTAGTTTGATTCATAGAGATAACCTGTTGGACTTTCTCTACACGGTTCATCTTCATCAGTTTCATAGTCAGACGTGTTTGTTTCCCTCACTCTCTCTCTGACTAAAGAGGAGGTCGTGAATGGAGAGACTTGTAGCAAAGGAGGAGAAGCTTGAAGGTGATCCGGAACTTAATGGGGAGCCAGTGCAGTTGTTTCAGTGTGGGGGTGACGTGTTGCCAAGGTTTGGTCCGAGTGAGAACCCTAGCAGCAGAGTTCTGGACGTGTTGGAGCCTATCCAGGGTTGTCTTCGGGGACCCCAAACAGGACGGCATTACAGTAGTCCAGGCGTGATGTGATGAAGGAATGGATGAGGGTCTCAGGGACAGAGTCAGTGAGCGATGGCCGAAGTCGGGAGATATTTTTGGAGGTGGAAAAATGCAGATTTTGGGACAGATTTGATGTGTGTGTCGAATGATGGAGTTCAGTCCAAAATGACACCCAGGTTGTGAACCCAGCACAATCAACTCCGGCTGTTTAGTTGGAGCAGGTTAGAGGTCAACCAAGATTTTATTTCCTGTAAACAGTTGATAAGTGATTGTGGAGGGAGCTGAGTGGACATAACATATGCATGCGGTTAGTTATGTGACCCAAGCTCTCTCCCATAACTCCTGTTCTCAGCTCCGAACCGGAGCTTAATTAAATGACGTGCATCATTTATTGCATCCACTCTACTCCTGGGTTCTGTGTCATACAACTTAATGTTCAAAAATCTGAACTATCCCTTTAAGTACTTGAAGTGATGTTTGCTGCCTACCTGCTTCATCCTTATACCTGGAATATTCCATTTTATTTGCCACTATTATCAATGTACTGTAATTCAAGCTACAGTGTGACATACCAGAGCTGTTTGCGTATCGCTTGCCCCTTCAGTGACTCCACATTGAAGTTGTTGGTTTGTGCTGGCATTATGAAAAACACCACCACCGTTACATCGTTTTTGTGGACCTGTGGAGAGAGTAAGCAAGGGGAGGAAGGAGAGAACAGGACGTTGAGTGGAGACAGGACTAATATTAGTGATTCTCAACCTTGGGGACCACTGCCCTGCATGTTTTAGATTTTGCCCTGCTTTAACACACAGGAAACACTGAATTAAAGACTTCTATACAGAAATGTAAAAAATGAACTCACTATAACTCAATATACAGCCAAGAAGCACATCAGACTGTCTGAAATAAATACTGCATGGGTCACTGGTCTTAGATTCACTTTGAATGCTTTGTTGGTCCATCAGAAAAATAACACAGTGATGGTATAGTACATTGTTTTGATGTGGAAATGGAGGAGACAAGCTAAACCACCTTCCCCATCGTTACAGTGTCATGAGGACATGCAAGTGCTTTCGTCCTACCTGCAGTAGGTAGTTTAGTCTGGACAGTGACTCGAGGAAAATATCGGCTCCCTTGTTGGAGAACTCATAGCGGCCAGCAATAAAGAAGAAAAGGGTTTTATCCAGGTCGAAGTCGAGGTGACTGTGAGAAGACAAGCGGTAGTTACAACCCACATACATCACCTTTTTAGATGATGTTGAGTCCAGAAATAGGAGAAATAAAAACACACATACCCATAAAAGTGTCCTCTGATAAACTCCTGGATGCGTGCCTTGCTGGTGGAGTGCAGGTTTTGAAACTCGTGCATGGCTGAGAACTTCTTCACGTTCAGCCCGTTTGGGGTCACCACATCTGTACCATCAACACAGCAAAAGGAGCGTTGCAATAACTGGGGGGGGGGGGGGGGGGGGGCTGTATATAAATATTTAAATATTTAAACTTATGTCAGTTTCCCCAACCTGGCCTCCTGTGCAGCATGTGGTTGGCCTCCACAGCAGTGATCTCTGACACTGTGGTGAAGACGTGAGCACAGTGGACCGCAGCTCTCTCCAGACAGTAGCGATGGTAGATCTGTCTCTCACCTGCCTCCTTGTCAATGTTGAACTATGACACACACACACACACACACACACTATTAAATAATTATAATTTTTCACTGTCTATCGATCCACTCTGCTCCGTTTCAGTAGCGTAGCTGCAGCATAACAGACATACAATGACAACAATTATGATTAACAGGTGGGTGAAAGGTCAGTGTGTTGATGATGATGATGATGATGATGACTGTGTGAGGCCCCTGCGTGTGTATCTTTGTGAATACCGAAAAAAAAAAACCCCGCATAAACCATAGGGAGTGAAGACATTTTGGGAAAGGGAGGACATTTTGGCTGGTCCTCACAATTTTAACAGGCTTTTTGGGGGTTAAGACCTGGTTTTAAGGTTATGGTTATAATTTGGTTTAGGTATTTAGTTGTAATGGTTAAGGTTAGGGTAAGGGGGCTAGTGTGTGGGTGTGTGTGTGTGGGTGTGTACATGTCTTTAGTAGGCTGGCTTACTAAACAGGCTTTTTGAGGATTAAGACCTGGTTTTAGGGTTGTGGTTAGACTTAGGCTAAGGCATTTCGTTGTGAGGGTCAAGGTTGGGGTTAGAGCAGGGGTGTCAAACGGCCCATGGACCAGAACTACTATATTTACACATACTATTATATACCATATTTCTCAGTTCTAGATACCTGTGCCTAAGTGCAATTTAAGCAATATTATGCTTAACGTTACCATTTAATGGTATTTATCTCAAGAAATTTAAGGTTGTTCATAATTTCTTTTGTAAAAAGAGACTTCATGAAATGTGACACTAAGGAAAAATTTGGAGTTCTTATTGTTCGTAGGTTATTCTGCTTATTATTTAACTGGCCTGGCCCCACTGAAATCAAATTGTGTGTGCAAAAAGTAAGTCCCCATAATGTCAATTATTACATTTTCAGGTGAAGACATGTTGTTAGGTCAGTAGTAGTTATGGTTAAGGTCAGAGAAAGTATCCAGGAAATGACTGTAAGTCAATGTAAAGTCCACAGAAGAAATATTTTGAATAACCGCTAGTCCTAATTATATGACATCGTTCTTCATTCCATAATATTTTGAGTTTGTTTGTTGTTCTCTTCAGTCAACAAAGCTGGAAATGCATATTTACACTGTTCCTCTGGACTTCCTGCTCAGACTGAGTGGATAACTGACAGATAAGGGCCATGTCAATTATCCGTCCACACAGTGAGTGGCCTTTAGGCCCACACTGACCTTTCAGATTTGGGCAAAGCAGAGCCCAATCAAAACCGTCCCACTGGCCTGTCCACACGGCTCGATATCACTAATGATGCTCTAAGTGGCCGTAAATGTTTTGGCCTGAACTTTACAGTGTGATAAATAATCTGACGGCTGCTACATAACAGATGTGATTAACTGGTGGGTCAAAGGTCAAGCTATGTTTTCTGATGTATGTGTGTGACTGAGTATAATTGTATTTGTTACCTTTTTAGGGCCTTTTCTGGCCTAATAGCTGCACAAACCTGTGTGTGTACAAGTATTTAGTATATCTCTGTGAGGTCCAAACAAATGTACAAACCTATTTTTGTGAGGACATTTTGAACTTTTGGGGAAATTTGTCTGGTCCACACAAATTTAAAGGACTTTTTCAGGGTTTTTTTTATGTTAAGGGTTGTCTAACAGCACATCTGGACCAGATAAAAACGAGGGTCTGCGGTGGACATGCCTTAAAAAAGACAGATATGCCCGGCTGGAAACTGTTTTGACAGCTATAGGTCACTGTTGTGCATATTTTGCATCTATCACCTTTAAGATTATAAATGTAGTTCACATGTGCTCAGCAAAAGATTGATATCTGAATAGGAACAACACCTGGGACAGTATAGAGCAGTCATATCCAGAGATTTATAGTTATAATATTCACAATATTCACAAATTAAACTTGTGACACGCCCGTAATGCAAGTTTGCTCTTGTCACAATTCATATTGTGAACTGGGCCATGATCATCTATATAAAAAGGTTTGGGGAACACACTGATACAGAGTACTTCTGTAGGTGTCGGTACTGCATTAACTCTCACCTTGCCCAGGTTGTTATAAAAGTCAGTCTTCCCAGCACAGAGGTATCGTCCCAAGAGGGTGGCGTGCGTCGTGAACACTGTTGCCATGGGAATCCTACGGGAGCGGGAGAGAATAAGCCCAATTCCTGCCTGCCACTCATGGAAATGACAAACGACATTTGGCTTGTCTCCGAGGTCGTCCGTCAGCTGGAATAGCAGATGAAAACGTGACTGGTCATGAGGTCGCCCACTGTAACTACATTGCTGTAAAGCTGCGTCCCTAAATTTATGGACAGCAAAACATCAAACCAAACGCGGGCTGACCTCTTTGAAGAACCAGGCGATCAAGGAGCCCAGGATGAGTGAGTCGTTGGCCTCGCGGTCATCGTACGGCAGGCCAATGTGGCACGTTTGCCACAGGTCGCCCTTCCACCGGTCCAAGTTCCAAGCAGCGGACGCAATGTCAAACAGGACCACATAGGGGCTCCCCTCGATTAGCCAGCGTCCAAAATGAACCTGTAGCATCAACATAAACACAGAAAAACCCCTGAGACACTAGATCTTTGGTTTTAAAACAATATCAGACCTGACTGAGGGAGCATTTGTGTGTATACAGTGGCAGCACAGAGGAGGGCGGGGCCAACAAGCATGTATCAAACTACGGTTAATCATTACAGTGTTAAATAGGGAAGCACATCGATCATTTGCACAGTAAATCTAGTTTGAAGAAAGCTTTAAAAACAACACTATTAAGAATGACCCTTATTGTTGCATACACAGCCTTGTTCACATTAACTCAAGTAAGAGGGGGGTAAACATGATACTTTGATTGAACTGAATAAGGGCAAATTTGTCATGTTGTGAGCAAAGACAAAGACTTTTAACTAAAACCTCAATGCCCACCCTAAGTGGCCGAAGAAATACGGTCACTCAACCTACACTGCAACACATCATTACTTTTAACAGTTTAATGGCTCACTGACTTGTAAAAGGAGGAATGGATTCTCTTTTATTCCCACTCTGCACCTGGACCTTGCATCATGTATGACAATTTTCATGAACCCGGGATAATGTATGCAGATTTGGAGCTGGGCATTCGGGCTGATTCAAATGGCTTGAGCATGCAGAAAGCCGTACACTCGCCCGCTCATTGCTGTGCCTTAACCAGAATTTGCAGCGTGCTACCGCATTCTCACCTTTGGGTAATGTCCGTACAGAGACATCCGTCTGAAAGCATCTTAAATGTAGTGAGTGGGTAGGGACACTGTGGGAAAATGTGTATAACTGAATGAGAGCTGCAGACACTGAATTGTGTATTACGCCTACAGAGAGTCCAGCAAAGCTACGTACTGTTGCTTTAAATAAAGGCATTAACTCCTGATGATGCAGGGTTTTACACAGACGCTCACAGTGACCGCCACTGATACACACATTTATAATCTAACGGTACATGGATGACCACAAGCCACAGTTGCTTGATACAGTATCTCACATATAAGATACTTTTATGTAAACACATTTCTGTGTTTCTCTGTGTGTGTGGGTTTTTTCTGAACAGTTCATGAACGTCCAGGATCATCAGGGTCTCTGGTATATCGCTGCCATCTAGTGGCTGATCATCACTGGGTCTTGAGAAACCACACTGGTTGTACGTTCGGCAGTGACAGTGTTGGTTTGGAAGACATTGAAAATCTTCACATGCCACGAGGTCAATGAAACACAGCCACCTCATTCCATAGAAACAACACCTTAATCATACCTTGGCTGTAACAAGCAGGTTATTTTGAGTTACTGTTTTTCTATCATTTCAAACCAGTCTCCTCCGATTAACAAGACTTTTTCACCCAGATAACTGACACTCAGATCAGCTGACACAGTCTGGCACCAACAACCATGTCAAGTCAAGTACGGTCTGTACAGCACGTAGGGTTGCAAAATTCCAGGAATCTTCAAAATAGGAAATACTCCATGGGAATTAACGGGACATTTTCAAAATTACAGGAACTGAAATATAGTTGGTCAATAATATATTGTAGCATGATCTTCAGCTAAAACAATCAGATTTGATGCAAATACAGTAGAATAACAATGCTATTCCTCAATCACAGATACACTACTCACAGTACTGCAGGGCTATTGAGGCCACACCCCCTACACGCACTGTGCATTCCTCTATCACAGGACATCACAAACCTGAAGCCACACAGCTGAGCCCAGGGACGTAAACTATCCAAAATATCAAGTATGTATTAATTCCCATGGAAAGTTTCCAACTTGGAATATTTCATGGCATGTTCAAAGTCACTTAAAACATATTTCTTCCTCTAATGCTCAGTTTGAACTTCAGCAGGTCCCATGTCCACATGCCTAAATAAAAGGACATGCTGCCATGTGATTGCCTAAATATACACAGCAGTTGAAAAGGTGAACATTCTAAAGTGGCCATGCTCACTGTGGGGAGAAAGCTGCCTCATGGATTACCCATGATCAATGATATTGGTAGTAAGAGCAGCAATTTTATTACAAGATTACAACATAAATATTGATATTTTCAGTATTAGAATATGTGACACAGTCAAGTGTGACCTGCACACATGACTATTTATTTATTTAATGACTTTAACACAGGTTTGTGCAGCTATTCATCTTAGAACACTTAAAGGGATAGCTCAGGGATTTTCGAAGCAGGAGTACGTGAGGTACTTGTGCAGTCAGTCGACAGCCAGATTAGAACGAGAGAAACAAGAAAATCTGAACTAGATTTGCAGCATATGAACAAAAGTCACAGATTTATCAGTTACAATTCCTTAGTCTCAGGTTCTATGTCCCGAATCTATGCTTTTTATTTTATTAAACTGTTAATTACTACCAGTGTTATACAATCTGAACTAGATTTGCACAATGTTTTCATGTCAATGACGACAGGACAGCAAACATGTCAGCGGCCAAACTGAAGAAACGAATAGCAGTGTTAATATTTGCTGTTGTTTAGGTTTTCAGACGTTTATGATTTTTGTCAGGCAGCCATTTTGTTAGATGCTACATTTTCTAAACGTATCCCTACGTGGATAAATGCAACACAAGAAGCTGCCCCACTTAAAAATACCCCAAACTATGCCTTTAATTTACCACTGTTCATTTGGGCAGCCTAAACAAAGCCATAACCAGTCCATGCCTAACCCTAACCTTCACCTAACCACAATTCAAATTGTAACCCCTGAGCTTCACCAGTTCCTCAGAAATGAGGCTCTAGCATTAGGACCAGGTTTTTGGTCTCCATGAGGACTACTGGTCCTGACAAGGTCAGTGTTTATTATTATTATAAAATGTTCTAAAGAGGTAACAAATACAGACACACACACACACACCTGGCAACCATTGTGGATGAGAGCGTCCATGGCCTTCCTGATGGCGGGGTTGGGCGGCTCGCAGGCTTCCACCTGCGTCTTGAAGTTCTGCTCAAAGTACGGCCCCATCATGAAGTAGTTCTCCCCCCACTCGTCCATCGTGATCTTCGCCTTGGTCTGGATCACTGTGTAGATTCCTCCCACTATAGCGAGAGGAAGACATCTTTAAATAACAAACGACAATAATAAAAAGAAGCAACGATTGAGGTTTGACGCTGTTCTACTTACAGAATATGAACAAAAGTCACAGATTTATCAGTTACCATTCTTTAGTCTCAGGTTCTATGTCCCGAATCTATGCTTTTTGTTATTATTGTTATTATTTGTTATTATCAGTCATTTATGTTTGTTTTACTGGACTATGATATAATGAGCAATAGGGATATTAAATAATTAGCATCAGGCTGCAAAAGGAAAAAAAAAAAAAGTAAATAAATCTGCTTGAATTCTTTATAAATTAAGTTTTTCATGGAGGGTATTTTCATTCAGAAAACTAAAACGATAAATTGCCTAATATCATCTCATGAAATCAAGCCGTCAGTAGATCACAGATTTACATTGAATTCAGTTTTTCAATTCAAATGAATTAGCATGCAAATGAGGATGTGTAACCACGGTGTCGCCAGGGTTACGGCTACTCTCCCTGTGGTCCATCCATGCAAAAATAAAAGAAAACAACAACATGCACACACAAACAGTGCACATACGAATAATACAGACATCATTTTTTTGTTTTAAACAATCAAAAAAAACCTTCACTCAATGCTGGATAAAGATAAAATCAAATGTAAATCCTGTGTTTATTTGACGTTTACAGGCTAAATATTTGTTCACACTGATGCCCAGTAATCACGTGGCTGACACAGCAGTGTTTTTCTTCTCCTATTTTCCTTTCAGACTAAAACGCAGGGAAATATTTTACCCAGACACCCATTTGGCAGCAAAAAGACAAATATTGAGAGAAAAAAAAGACTCTGAGCTCATAATGACGTCCAAACTGCATCATAGAGCGCTGGTTATATCAGAGGCGGGGGGGGAGGGGGGGCTGCTGATAACCCAACCTATGACCAATAACCTGTGAACTGTTTGATAACAAGAGCGTGTACATGATGCTTTAGAAACTCATAAACTTTACAATCATTTTCAACACTCAAAACTCTGTGAAAATGCAGTAAAATTACGTTTTAACCGATTTAAAAATAGATGTTGAGTGAAGGTCACAGAAGGGGCATTGAGTAAAATTATCTAAATATTTATATATAAATATTATTATATTACCCAAACCCATTTATACAGTAAATCTAAGCAACAATATTCCATATCATTCCATTTGGGCTAAACTAGAGGAGCTGGGCACCATGCTGTGTGTGTGTGTGTGTTTATTAGCTTCTTTGTAACCATCAGTTCTTGATTTGATTACAGAACCCGGTGTACCTCAAGGCTGGATTCTGGATCCTCTTCTTTTCTTTATTTATCCATCTACCTATCATCCATCCATCATGATGTCATGATTATAATTATTACCCTTATTTCTTTGTTGTTTACTTATAAAGTCAGTATTAGCATAATAACGGTAGTAGCAGTAGTAGCAGTAAAAGTAGTAGTAGTAGTATCAACAGCTACTCTACACTGGTATTTTGATTCATTCATCACTTTTCCGTGCTTTCTGTGTGTCTACATGAATTCTTCCGTGTCTGAGCTTGTAATGACATTCATGACAAACACATGAGGAGAATCCGTCAGTCATGACTTATCAGTAATTTAATGTTTAACTCTTCAGAGCGACTAGACTCTGACTCTATTCTCTGCACGTTTCACAATATTTGCTCTTTGTGGGGAGAGGGGGGCAAAGAGTCACTTTTACGGGGGAAAAAAAAGAAAATATATATGACTCATATAGACAGATTTCAGCAAACGCATATTCACTTACGCTTGTTACGATTCACTTATAGGCTAACCCCTCCCCAAAAAAGGTATTCAAATCCTTTTGTGCAATTACTTCCAGTGTTAACTAACATTCACGGTGCCGATGTTATTCCTAAATGAAAGCTTTACATTTGAAATAAACAGACAGCGTGTAATCAGTATCAGGAGAAAGTTGTCTACAGCTCACTGCAGCCGAGTGTCTGAGAATGTTGGTGACCTTTGTTGGTGACCTCCCAGGCCACCTCGAAGAGCAGCAGGTCCTCCACGGGCAGCTCATCCTCCTCCCAGGCCGGCAGCACCCCGCTCAGGGACGTCATGGACAAGGACCGAGACAGTGGCATGGCGAGAGTCGTGGAGGAGCAGGACGCAGCGACTGGAATGACCTGATCTGATCAGCAGATCTGTGGCAGTGTGAAGAGAGATCCCTCAAACAGACGTGCGGGTGAAGGACCTGAGCAGAGCAAGGGCAACAGGAGAAGAAAAGAGCCTCCCACCACTCCTACTGAGGCTAACACACACACACACACGTTTGATTGTGAAATGGTGATGAATGAAAGCAGGCAGTATTTCCCAATGAAATAAAGTGGTACCATTTAGTATTTATTATTATTATTATTATTATACTATTTATAGTAGAAAATCAGTCAGTGATTCCCAACTATTGTTTTCCTCTTTTATCATTATTATTATTATTGTTATTGTTGTTATATCAGTATTCGACATTCGCTACGTGGGCAATTACCAAATGTGGGTTTCCTGGTTTCTATACTAGTTACATTTTCAGCCAACGTCAACACCTCAAACATGTATCATACGGTCACATGCCTGTGTTCTTATCTATCTGTGATGACTAGCGGCACTTTAAACTTTCACTCTGTCACAATTCAAAAGTGAATCCACTTAATTCACAGTTACTTTTAAGACACACACACACCCACACACACTGTTTTGTGCAGCTATCCTTTTAAGGAAACAAAGCGTGACCCTTAACCTATCACCAGTTAATACCGCAACAAACAATCTCTGGTTCTCCTGTGAGGCCCACAGTTAATCAGTTACAGAGGCCACTTTCACTATTGATGCTTTAGTGCCTCTACTGCAGTAGGATGGAATTTAAATTAAAAATGTTTGTGGTATTAAGGTACATGCAAAGTATGTCGTGCGTTTGTACTTTACGGGGAGAGCTTCAGAGTAGTCGTGATCAATTAGTGACAGACACACAACGTCCATCCATCCTCTACCACTTTATTCTGCACACGAGGGCTGTGTACACAATAAAATGAAGTCGGATGAATATTTTTTTCCTAATTCCGATGTTTCATGGGGGTTTGCCCTGGAAGTAAAGTGATTATACGGCAAATAAAATGAAATGTCCATTACAGTAAATACAGATATGGATTTCTATTGACAATAAAGAGTGTTGGCACCATTTTAGCTAATGTAAATACACTACTCAACAAAGTATGTACCATTAGTTTCGGTGTTTTGGGGTATTTTAATGCAGAAATGTTACATATTACACTGTATCTTAACTCGGCTCTGCAGCTAATCCACAAACCGGTCTGTGCAATTACGTGTCGACATCTCTGCGTCCTTTCTCTCTCCGTCTGTCATTTCATTCAAAAGCGCTCCACGACTTCTCCATTTTCCCCAACGCGCACGGAGAATGCAACCGCAGCCGCGAGCATTTCCGAGAAGAGGTGATGAATGATGCATTTCAGCACCAGAGGTGGCGGACAGCGCCGCAATTTACAGTACAGAGATGCGCGGGCGGCCGTGATTGGCTGAGAGCAGGAAGTGGCCGAGGTCACCTGGTGGAAACATAAAACAGGTCTGATGGAGGGAAGGCGTCAGTACCTGCGGAGCTGATGAACACTCTCACACAGACGGACGATCTGAATGTTGTGGTCAAACATGAGGCTCGTGGCTCTGGCTGTGGTGTGTGGCCTGATGGTGGGTCAGGACGGAGCGAGCGTGGGAGTGGATCTGCCACGATATGACTCCACGCAGAGGACGCGAGCAACAGGTGGGTGACCTGAGGAGCAAGACAGCATTTAGAGTATATTTTACATCAAATCTTTTTTTAAATATTTAAAAAGTGCATCATTAAGCCTTTTCAGACGTTACGGTTCACTATAAATGACAACGTATAACATCATGTATGGGGCTGCGACTAATGATTATTTCATAATTGATTCATCTGTCTCTGGAAAAAAATGCTTCTATAGGTTAAACTGTCAATTATTTCTCTTAAACCCGAAATGAAACCATCATTTATGTTACTGGTAAAAAACCTGTGAGTGTTTGTCCCGTTATTTCGACAAATATCTGGTCTAATTATTACTGCAGGTTCATACAAGACATGACGGACTCCACACATGTTGTATGAGTTAAACTCATAGACAGTTTGATAATATATAAGACCAACTTTCAGTCACATCATTCTAATCTAAATGACAATGATCAGAGATCAGTGTGTGCGTCAACGTCATATATATATATACATACATATATATATAAGAAGAAGAAAATCAAGTAACAGTTAAAAATAGCTAATTCAAAATTAAGTACAAAAAGGACAAGGGGATATAAACAAACAGCAATAATTTACTAATTAAAGAGCAATAACAAACAAACAAAAAAAAGAAGAATGCATTTGGGACATAAAAAAAGACATTTTTTAAACAATATGAACATTCAGAATGGCATTAATTGTGTATTCCAGTGCTGCCATCATTAATTAATCTGTCAATTATTTACTGGATTAAGGGAGTAGTTGTTTGGTCCATGCTGTTCTTAGATCACTTGTTTTTGTCCACAAACTAAAAATGATTTTAGTTTTAATGATTTCTTTGTTCGGACATTTTTCGGACCAAACAACTACTTGATTAATCGAGAAAATAATGGACAGATTAATCGATTATGAAACTAATCATTAGTTGTAGCCCAAGTAAAATGACAGATTTAAAAAAATTTAATTTAACAACTAATCAGTTAGAGTAACACAAGTCAATGTGGGTTAGGGTTGTCAAAGGCAATTTGTTACTCTGCACCACTGGATATACAAATATATATATATATATATATATATATATATATATACATATATATGTGTATGTGTATATATTCATATATATACACTTATATATATTCATATATATGTATATACATATACAGTCAATATACAGTTAGAAATAGAGTCAATATTTGATGATGTAATTGGCAATATAAAGAGGAATCATAAAAATAATTCATAAGAATAATTCATCGATATTAAAACACAAGTCCGCTATAATAGCCTGTCATTTTGTTTTTGTTTAGTTTTGTCACTTCCTTCTTGTTTGTGAGACACTTGAGTTCCTTCACGTGGACTCACCTGTTTGTGTGTCACGTGTTTCCTCAGGGTCAGACCTCCTGTCCGCTCACCGGAGAGGCGGCGCAGCGACGGCAGACTTCGTGGCGGAGGAACCGAGCCTCTGTTTCTCCCTGAGAGAGAACGAGGAGCCGCGGCAGCTGCTGTGTAACGACCGACGGAGCAAATTCAACTTCAACCCGTTCGGCCTCCGCTTCGGCAAACGCTACACTTACAGGAGAGCCGTGACAAGAGCCAGGACAAATAAGTTCTCGCCTCTGTCTCTCTTCTCGCGAGAACTGGAGGTGCCTACCTGAGGCAGAGGTGTCTTTGTTTAAACGTGTGTGTGTAATAAAAAATGACGTGTTTATCCAGATTAAAACTTTTCTACAAACATTAAGTGTGGAATTACTTTGTGCTTTGCATTTTCTAAGTAGTTATATAAAGAAATATATCTATTAAAGCCTAACGGACTTAAAGTAACACGTTATTTTAAAGAAGGAAAAGAAGGATGGGGACACAGAGTGAAATGTTCTGCAGTGGCATAATTAAACCACAGGGTGGCACTGCAGATTATGTTAGCCTGCACTGTGATGCCACCGAGTACATGTAAAAAAAAAAATAGATACAAATAAATATAACCACACACGTGTTTAATCTATTAATACATCAAGGGTTGGTTATTTAAAACAAATAAATAAAGTTTAATTGAGGTACAAACATACACTACTTAAAAACAAAGAAGAATAAGGCGTGAAGGAAATTTTCTTTTGATTTGACTGTTGCTTGAATCCTAAAATGATTGGATGTCGGGATATTACCCAAAACATTTTAATGCTTGAAAGAGACTCATTAAAGTGCGGGAAAAGGCATTTTTCAGGCAGTGAGCTAATGAGGGGTAACATGCAATTTATACGTTCAACTAAATTTCCCTTTACGTGCATAACATTTTTAACAAAATATGTTTTGATGTTGAAAAAAAAATCAACCAAAAAACTACATAGTCATGTTTTAAACGTATGGAATGTAAATACGTTTTTATGTTTTTGAGGATAAAGCGGTAGGAAATGGATGGATGTATACATATCTATCTATCTATCTATCTATCTATATATATATATATACATACATGTATACTGTATATATATATTATAATATAATTATTATTATAATAATGGCATCAGATCTATATCTGAATCCTGGAGTTACAGGTACTTATGGAAAACGAGGACCGAGGACTTATTTAAAATAAATAAATAAATAAACAAGCATTTGCTTCACAGCGACATGATCTATAGCAATACTTACATAGTGTTGCTTGAAAGTGTGTGGCCTGACGAAAAAGGACGTCATGACACAAAGAGAAGCAGGGAATAAAGCACACAGAGCGCTTCCTCCTCACAAGCATCAGTTTATTTTAGTTACACTTTCTCACACACATAAAGTGACAGACTTCAAACCAACTTGAGCTGGATATAGCCAGTGAGGTCCCTCCTCTCGTCCACACTATTTTTAAATGTTTTAGGCAGGGAAGCACTGTGTGTATGGATAAGTACTTTTTTCCCTCCTCACGGGGGATGAAATAAGCTGTGCAGTGAGGACGAAGAAGAGGAAGAGGAAGAGGAAGAGGGGGACTATGACACTTTTTGACAATTGTGCTTGATCCTGGTCTAAAAACAGCCAAATCACAAGGACCCATACAGACCTTACATGTCCTAAAATAGTCTTAAATACAGAAATGGGTGTAATACAAAAGGAGTATGTGCTCGTCAGCTGGCTCCAGCATCACCGCTGTGGTCTACATGTACGTTCAAATGTCCTTGAGGTCCTTCTGGATGCCCCACAGTGTGTCGGCGCTCTTCCTCAGCTGGGCCACCTCGTCGTCGGTCAGCGTCATGTTGATGACGCTGCTCACGCCGCTGCTGTTCAGCACGCAGGGCAGAGACAGGAAGACCTGCTCGTCGATACCGTACATGTCCTGACGAAACACAAACACATGCAGGTGAGTGCCAAAGAGGCTCAAATGTGGGACTATAGCAGTACGGGAGGTGATCAGTGCCATTATAGTTAAAGGAGTCACGCAACATTTAGAAAAATACCTATTATTTAATATTTAGAATACTTTCTGGGAATGAGGTGAAAGTATGTGTGAGCAAATACGTATATGGTATTTAGTCTGTGTTCCTATAGCACTTTTCCAGTCTTTGGTGACCACTCAAATTTGCCATTCACACATTCATTAACCCTTTAACACCTAATTTACTGCATGTCAAAATAGTGTATCACCAACTTAAAACGAAGAAAAACACTGTAGTTGTACATGAACACCAGTTTTTGCGTGTTAAATTTGAAATTTGAACACTATAAAACATAAAAAAAAAGTTAGTATTTGTCTCAATGAGCAAAATATTGAAACTTATGTACAGGCATTTTTGCAACGCTCTATTTTCTGGCAACAAAGAAGCTGATTTGTCGGCTTCCCGCAACGGCGCAGGTGGAATTACCGTAATAACCACAACTCTCGAGCCGGCAGCCGATCAAATCTCACATTTGTAGTATATCTACGTGATTTTTGCTTCTTTCAACCAAAGTCAAATGACAGATTTTGTTGACGGAACAATGACACGATCACCGCCAGTGGTCGGTGATGATGGTCGTGATCCAGACAACAACAATCATGCAACGGTGGCATCCATGAGCCGATACTGTGCTCGTGTGACTGACCTTGACCATGGTGGAGACCGGGTGAACGCGGCTCATGTTCTTGACGATGCTCTCGGTCAGGTCGGCCACGCTCAGGCCGATGGCCCAGTTGGTGAAGCCCTTCAGCTTGATCACCTCGTAGGCACTGAAACACAACGCAATACTCAGCTGTGGAAACAGTGGAAACATATTAAACAAATTATATATATATATGTATATGTATACATATGTATATAAACCTTCTAGACCAGTCTGAAAGTACCGTATGAGTCCTGAATACTCAGATTGATCACAGAAACCACATTCAGAGGTGGTGTAAAGACACACGTGACCACATTCCTGAGCATGCATTAACGCAAATCCATCGCCGGGACAGATTAAACGCTGCTCCCTCATCTGATCCTCTGATCTGCTGAAGTTTCACTGCATTTGAACTCCTCAGAGGCCATACTGATTTATTTGTAAATGTATTTTCTGTTCCAGCATGAGTCTTCATCTAACAGTTTATTTCTTTCTCTACACAGGGAACAATAACCTTTAAACGATATAGTGATAATATAATGATTTCTTGTGGTCTCATGTTGAGAATCTGACACAGCTATTCTTAAGAAACTGCATTGATTTCCATTCATTTTGACAGCCAAAAAAAAAGCATTATTCCTAACCAACCTAACCACAATTCACATCTTAGTCCTTAACTTATCCACTACCCCAGAAACTAGGTTCTTCCCCATAAGGACCAGGGTTTGGTCTCAATGAGGACGACGGGTCCTGCCAGGGTCAGTGTTTATGCTAGAGCAGTGGTTTTCAAAGTACCACAGTGATGTAAATAGGCCGAGCAAAGGCACAGGAGGCAGATTTATTCCCAATAAGATAATTTGCTCTCTCATCCTCCTCCTCTTCCTGGTCTCGTTCATAGGTCACATTATTCAGGCTTCTTTTCCTTTTCTTATGTGCTGCTGTTAAAGTTATGATTAATTCTATATCAAGTTTTTAGCAGTGATATAAAGTAGTGATAATTGTGCAGAAGTCACAAAATAGACGTTTTTTTTTCTTTTCTTGTTCATAAAAACAAGCCAAGAGAATTTGAAACGTGGCGTATTTCCAGATTTCCCAAATTCAATCCGATTTTAAAGATTATGAGCAGTTTTTGCTCAGGTGTGTTTATATAGTTGGTGAAAATGTACTTCTTTTCTATCAGATTGCCTAGGTTGTGCTGGAAAAACGGATATAAGACACTCTATACTGCACATTCTTATAGCCTCTATTTATACTGTACGTTTAAAACATAGTAATCGAAAAAAGCAGCCAAAATGCTCTGTGTAATAAGGGTTAAGATGGAGCGAGAGATTATTATTATTATTATTATTATTATTATTATTATTAATTGTCTAATTTTCTACGCGCTCTGGTCAAAATTCCTCAGCTCCACTCCGATCACATACCCTATACGGTAGAACATGAAAAAGTACCACCAGAGGAAGCTCGCGCACCGCTGGTGGTACCCGTGCCACAGTTTGAGAACCATGGTTCTAGAGGTAAGTACCTGTCCACAACAGCCTTGTGTGTGTCCTTCCACTGCTCTTTATCAGCGTCGGTGCCGATGTCAGGATTCAGCTTCTGCAGGTTGACTCCGGCCACGTTGGCGCCACTCCACACCGGCACTGGAAACAGTTATGTTACTGTATATGAACACAGTATTTATACAACCTGTCGTCTCGTGTGCGTCAGTGGTGTGTACCCACCACTCGTGTCTCCGTGCTCGCCCAGCACCCAGCCGTTGAAGGAGCTGGTGTGGATGCCGAGGCGCTCGGCCATCAGGTAGCGAAAGCGGGCCGAGTCCAGGTTGGTGCCGCTGCCGATGACGCGGTGCTTGGGCAGACCGCTCAGCTTCCAGGTGACATAGGTGAGCACGTCCACTGTGGAGCATCAAGTGGTCATTTGTACGTATGCAAACACGGATGACACAAGTGGACAATGAGTGTATTTACCAGGGTTGGAGACGACGATGAGCGTGCAGTTGGGGCTGTGCTTGATGATCTGGGGGACGATGGACTTGAAGACGTTGACGTTCCTCTGCACCAGGTTGAGGCGACTCTCTCCCTCCTGCTGGCGAACACCGGCCGTCACCACGACCACGCGGGAGTTAGCTGTCACTGCGTAGTCTGGAGGAAGAGGAGGAGAGTTGGTCGATTTGTATCATCATTTAGAGTATATAGTATGTATATTAATGAACAGTCCTTAAAGAGTCCTGTCAGCTCTGTACTCACAAATCACTGATTTTCTCTATGAACGTTGATGTATTTTTTTTTTTTTTTTTAATATTGTAGTCAGACATCGATTTTTATTAACAGAGCTAAAGTGGCTAAAACCTGTTTTTCCTTGTGTCGCCACTGGCGGCCATATGATCCGTGACATCCAGCATCTGTTTTTTTACAGACTGTGGCACGCTAAGTGACGCACTTGACAAAGTAAGGGTCGACAATAATATGGCCTCATATAACCACACTTTAACAAACCTGAACTATGCCTTTAATGCATATTCGCCTGAGCTGTGACTGGCATTGACACTTCCAAGCCTGGAGGTTACATTCCCTGTAATCACCTCTGGCTTCTGATAACTGAAGCACTTAATGGAGACAGAGTCTAATAATAAGGCCGTCAGTGTTAGAAACTCATATCAAAGATATGGGTTATCCTGTACAGTGCAGCAGCAGCTCCTGACCTTTGTCAGCAACGATCTTGGAGGTCTTGAGGAAGAGGCTGCCGTGCTGCAGGTCCATCATCTCCCCTTTCAGACGGTCTTCCATCACGTCGACGAGGGCCAGCTCGTCACACAGGTCCTGAACACAGAAGAAACACAAATAACAGGGAGGAGTTTGGTTGGTCGTGCATGAAAAATGACAACATCAAAGTTTTCAGGGTTCCCCACACCTTGGGTGACATCAAATTCAAGGACTTTCCAGGACCTATTCCCTCAAATTCAAGGGCCGAATGTGCAGACACAGCATCTGGACAAGTGATTGTCCTTGGGATCTTGGTCAAGTCAGTCTTTGTCATTTTCTGTGGTGAGCCAGAGATCTTGGAATCTCACGTTAACGGTGGATCGAGACAGTATAGCTTACGGGTGTCAAACATACGGCCCGGGGGCCAGAAGTGGCCCGCCAGAGGGTCCAATCCGGCCCACAGGATGAATTTGTTAAAATTTCACTAAACGTAATGTCAAATGCTCCAGATACCCGTGACTTAATGTTTGTGCCTTCATAGATCCATTGTGCTGTGTAAATAGTAAATTAAGGCATGAAATTGTTGAAATTGCACTTATATTTCTCAAGAAATTTCATGTTTTGTAAAATTATCCTTCATTAAATGTAAAACAAAGGAGAAAAAACAAAGGAGTTCTTGTTGTTCATAGGTTATTATGCTATTATTTTACTATTTTTACTGGTCCGGCCCCCTTGAGATCAAATTGTGCTGTATGTGGCCCCTGAACAAAAATGAGTTTGACACCCCTGGACTAGACGCTTGTTCTGCATAGGCATAGTCTACGTACATCAAGCAACCGCAGGGAAACTTTTAATGATCCATTTCTGTTCGATGAGTTCATGTCTGAAAACAACTTTCCATTCAACTGTCCCAACACCTTGAAAGGTAAGCGTGAGCTGTACAGCACAGTGTGGTCTTGCTTCTTACCCGCAGCAGGATGCTGACGGCGCAGGCCATGCCCACCATGCCCACTCCCACCACCGTCACCTTGTTCCTGGGAGGCTCGGCGGCCTCGCTGGTCAGAGGACTGATGAGTTTCTGCTGAACTGAGGACATGATGGCAGCTGCACAGGGAGACACACAGGGGGACATGTGTCATCATCATTATCATCATCATCATCATACGTCATAAAATAAGCTGTGTGTGGGGACCAGTCATGTGTCTGGACGGTTGTGTGCAGCAGCAAACAAAGCTACACCTTTATTTCAAGGGGTTGGACCTTCAATAACAGTAATTCTCATTTTATTTAAATACAAAAAACCTCTGTGGCTCTATTAAAATTAAATAGTAAAAAGCTGAAGCTAATAAAACGGGAAGTGCAGCCAGTGGCCACAGGGGGAGCCACTCAAACGGAGGAAAGTGTGTGAGGGCCCTAGAGAGTCTGACCTGCTCAAAGATGGAGGAGAGAGTCTTTATAGGCGGTCCAGAGATCTTTTAACAAACAGTACTGTGGTCTCTGGTCTGAAGAATGATGAGTGGAACCAATAAGTTATGAGAGATAATGGGTAATGAACTAATTAGAAGTCTTTGATGACCTTTGATGTTTATCAAAAGTTTCCCCCAAGTTTAGAAACAGAGTGAATTGATCTGCAATGGGAAGCTTTGAACTTCTGTGCTGAAGAACAGCCAAGGGGGAACTGCAGATTAAGCAAGTCGGGTGGAGAACTTGGAGCTGCATTGAAGTTGGAAGAACTTTAAGCTGCGATAAAGAACTCTGAACTGAGCATAGAAATGTGAAGACGGACGAGAAGACGATGAGACTGAGGAGATGAGAGGACGAAAAAAACAACTTCGAACTGTGATCTCAAACTTCCAAATGTGATTGGAGAACTTCAAACTGTAGAGAGCAGCCTTTGAAGAAGAAGAAGAAAAGTTTAATATGGAATTATTGATCAATAAAGCCTGAATGTGTCGCCTACCCCAGTTTTAAAACACACATTGAACATGAACGTACGGCTAATTATTATTCTCACTATCATTGTATGTGTGCACCAAACGTTCAATTAAATCATTAATGGCTATTTAAAGAAAATCCTGAGATTATAAAAAATTTATTTTTATGATTCATATTGATCTTAATTTGAAAGATCGGATATCGATTTATAAAATCTTTAGCTCGATCTTTTAGTATAGGCTATTCCCCGTATCCTCAACCCAAATTTCGCTTGACTTGTGCAATCAAAACTGCACGACATCGCTGTTCTTCTGATGGAGAAGACATATGGATGCAGGCCAAGCTGGGCTCACAGCTCCCTCTGCTGGACAACTTGGTAATTCCTTCAAACAACCTGATGCGCGTCTAAACTGTATATTTTCAACTCATATGGTGTTTTTTTTAAGGTTGGAGTTTGAATTATCACTAATGACTGGACTGTAGAGTTGCACTGTGTGGTCATATTATGGAAATAGCACATTAATGCAACTAATTTGGGGTCAATTTTAATGTAAATAATATATTTAATGATGCACCAGGAAACTGAATATCAAATCCAATATAAAATCTAATTTATTTAGGCAAATTAGCACTGATACCAAGCATTATTACTATAGTTATACATTGGTAGCCATTATAACATTGGTCACTCTGATGATGATGATGATATGAAATTCATACCATTGCCACACTTTCCCAGAACATAGTAGTCTGAAAACGCCGCCTAAAAGGGTTGTTTGAGCGATTTCAGTGGCAGTGGATATTAAAGTTGTTACACAGTGTTCACACCTCACCATCTATTTCATTTTCCATACACGTAAAAAACCCATTTGGTCCATTTTTGAGCGCCACATAAACCAGTCACAAGGGGTTGTAGCTGTGTGCAGCAGCAGAGCAGAGTCACATCACAAAGTCTGATCTTGTGATGAAAGGAGAGGTGACCGACACACAGGAGTTCATCACGAAATGAGAGAAAAGCAAAATGGCTGTTTGGTTGTAAGATAAAAAACAACCAAATGCCGGCTAATGCAGCTTAAACCCTGTAAATACATGAGAACAGACTTTTTAAATTAAAAATAACCTGAAGCATTTAAAGCTGTAATGTGTGGCTTTTCAAAATAAACAAATGTCCGTTACGGTTCACACGATGCTGATTAAGTCTATCAGCTTCACGTGATTTTGTGTTGTTATGTTTCTCAGTGTAGGGGCATTTTGTTTTGGTGTCTGTGGAGACACAGAGTGATGCGTTTTACATCACGACTGACGGAGTCACGACTGGGTTTCCATTTGAACTAGTACCAAAATAACCAACCCCAACCGTTCCAAACCGCATCATACTGTACCACACCATACTGTACCATGATGGAAGCAGTTAGGTTAAGGAATTGTTCTCTGAAACATGACTGAAGTAGTGACATACCCAAACAAAGAGAACAGTTAGAATATGGCCAGTCACCAAAAGACCGACCTGTGGACTTTCCCTTCAGATCCCAAAAATAAGTCTGCCTGAATAATAGCCCTTTGTTCAGGGCCAAGGTCAGGGATTTTGGACTCACAAAAGTTGGTGACCACTGGCCCAAACTATGACCTTCAGTCGTCCTTTCAAAAAAGCTCTGCAGAGTCACCTGAGGTGTGAAATCTGGGCCATAGCAAAACACAGCAGTGTTATGACAACAGAAGTTACACACCGCAGCTTTAAAACGGTTACTGCATTTCCAGCTGAAAACATTGCCCGAGCGTGGTTTGCGTACATTGTACAAAGTGCGAGAATGCACTTATATCAGGCGTTACAGCGGAGATTGAGAGTGAAAAGGTGTCTGCTTTAGAATTAGAACGTGATTGAGAGGAGACCATAAAAGCATTATACACAGAAAGAGCGTGTAAGCTAACTTTGGCTTAATAGTTTTGCTCTCCTGTCGATGAGAAGAGTATCCACACTAGCATGTCTGTCGCAGGTTGACGCCAACTTCTTCTCTGCTTTTGTTTTAATTCTCTTCTGGTTGAGAAGGGGTACTGAGGCTTTTTAGCATTTCTGACGCGAGCAGCTAGCAGCTATATGCTATCTGCTTGCTCTGCTGACATCCAGTGTGTTGTACTGCTATTAGCTATTGCTAAATAACATACTGGCTGCTTAATGACAGACACCACTAGTGACAGACACCATGGTCATTTTGTTTTTATTTTATATGTCTTTTATCCAACATATTATATCCAGTGGTGTGCACAGACATTTGGAAGGGCAGGGGGCAGAAGTTAAGAGGGCACCTACTGGTAGGTGTAACTAGTATGCTTAAGGCCTATGTCCAAAGTGCAACCTGGGGCCAAAGGCAGGCTGGCCGTGGAAACTCCTTTAGAAAGATTTTATTTTTTTTCATTTATATTTTGCTTTAGAGGCACTTCCTCATGTTTTTACCACTCTAGAGGGGACTTTAGTGTGTGTCTTATGACTCAAGAGGCACTGTTTTGGCCCCATGGGCACGCCACTGCTATCTCGGATTTGTTGGAAATCAACTGCTAGTTGGGTTTTTATACAACAGTTAGATCCAAGCACAACTGACCTTGTGACCTCTGTTTTGGAATTCTGCCTCAAATAATTGTGAACTACGACAAAATGTTGATACGACACATATGAAACCATTTGCTGTCACATTGTAACGTTTTTTTCAATATGCTATAAATGAATCACTGTATGATCAATATCCTCCCCCAATGTATACCCACATAATAACACTTAGACACCTAGGTTATTTAAATTGACTATAAAAAATGGATGGATGGATAGATTAATAGATTTGAGGGCCGAAAGGTTATTTCAGCAACATATCCGAACTGCCTTATGAATAAAGTTCATAAACAAATATTTTAATCTGGATTGCATATCATATAAAGGTCATTCATATTAATAACCTACTAAAATAGCAGGACAAAGGGAGGTGTCTGTTCATAACTGTGAAACCAGAGCTTCTACAGCAACAGGTTCTATCCAACAAAACTGATGCAGTGTTTTACATTGGTCTTTTTTTTTGATGGCCGCATGTTTGACCTCAGAGTGGTGAAACACAGGTGCTACTGATCACAGTGATGAAGGTCCTTAAAGCCCTCATTCATGTGATCAGAAACACCTGCCACGTGCCACCAAACAAAGTCTACTGCAATGCAAAATGCATGAATTAATTAGCCTCAGATTATGAGGGAAATCGGAACCTCTTCAATTTAAGTCTCGGAATTCTGGCTTCGTGTTTAGAATTTTAACATAAATAAATTACAGAAGCGTGACCTGTTTTCCCAGAACTCTGATTCACATCTTAAAATTATTTAATTTTTTTTTTAAAAATCACTTTTTCATTTTCATATGAGAATTCTGAAATAAGTTTGTGCTATAAAAGTAGAATTAAAATCTTACATTTAGTTATTATGCCATCAAAATACTGACCATTATTTTGTAATTCAATCAAGGGTTAAAATGTATTATTCTTTTTTTAATGATTAATGTTAAATGTGCAGCCTTTGTTTTTTTAGAATTGTGATTTTAAAACAAATAATGGTTCAGTCCTTATTCTTATTTTTAATAAATCTTAAACCTTGCCACATAAACCACCGAATTCTGACTTTTTTTTAAATTGAAACGTGATGTTAAAGGTCAATAGACTGGCTGTGTGGATACAGAACAAAGACACGAGAGCTTGTGTTGTCGTTTTTTTCCTGCCCGGCAGTTTATACGAGACATCAGCTCACATCAGGGTTCACGTGAAATATGTGGTGAAGAGTCCGGGGTGGACGCGCAGAGAAGCCTCGTGGTCCCTTCACTTGTTTTCGGGAACAATGGTGCAGCTCAACAAGCACAAAGCCTCGCTCAGGCCTCCTGAATTCACTGTTACATAACCGGCCCAGCAGCCTCACTCACTCACTCACTCAGGACCACAGTCATTCTCATTATCAAGTCAACCTGTCGTTGATTTAATCATGTCAGACAGTTGATAAGCTGGTGTCTGGTTCATCTATTCTTTGCCACTCTGATTTCAGAGCAAATGATGTTATGTAACCGCCTGTGTGTGTGTGTGTGTGTGTGTGTGTGGTGATGCTGAGATAAACTCACATCCATCCAACCACAAGGAAAGAGTACGGTGTGCTTTAAACTGTACAAATACAAATAATAATAGTAGTATAAGCTGAATTCCCTCAGAGAGTAGAGGTCAAGTTCAATGCCAGCTCACTGATGCTTCTTTGTCTGTGTCTCACACACACACACACGCACACACTGTGGCTAAAACTACACAGAGTGATGGGAGTGCAACACAACAGCACAGCTGCAGCTGCTGCACTTGGCACAGTTTTTTTTTTTTTGCAATAATAATCCACAACACACAATTATAGGCTACACACACAATCGGAATGTTCCAATCATACAATCTGATTGGCAGAACACAAAATGCCTCCGTGTGAACGTGGACCTTTGTTTCCAACTGTCTCTCTGACATTAAACTAGGCATTTATTCACCGAGCATCCATTGCCGCGTAGGCGCGCGGCACGCGTCAATCGCCGACAGCGCGACATGACAACGCGAGGCGAGGAAAACACAGCAAAATACTTACATTTGCACAGGTGCTCCTTCAAAGGCAGGTGTCCGTGTGTGTGTGTGTGTGTGTGTGTGTGGAGCTGAGCGCTGCAGTGAGGAGAAGGATGAAGAGGAGGAGGAGGAGGAAGGCTGGAGTTCTACTGTGACCAGACTCTCACATGTGCGGGGTGGGTGAGGGTGGGGGGGGGAGATGCTGCAGACTGGCACGACCCGAATTTATTCGGAATATACGATGGTTGATGCAGCAGGGGCGTTTGTAGAGACTTCAGGCGCCCCCAGAAAAAGATGACACATTTAGGCTTGGCCAACTCGGCCATTGGCCAATGGGCGGTGGTGCTAACACACAGAAAACACAGAAGCACCAACGAAAACAAAAACAAATGCAATGTGAGAACCTGCGCCGCAAAAGACAAAAAATATCTGCACAAAGCCAAAACACACGCAAAAATGATGCAAAACCGGGTCTGTAGGGCGCTCACGCACGATACTCTGGGACTACTTCATTCTTACTTTATTAAAAGTTCCTGTTCATCTCGGAAAATAGTAGCGAAGACGAGGAAATACTCAAATAGTCTGCAAAAAGTGAGCGCAAGGGATTCACAACACTGCTACACAATTGTATCATCCCTCCCACCACCTCAGAGTAGCCGGTGCTAAACTATTGTTGACACAAATCTAATAATATAAATTGCATGAATTATAGTTGTGTTATTTACACCAAACCAGAGTCACTCTTGTTTTCTTTCTTTCTTTCTTTCTTTCTAAAGTAGCTTATAATATTATGTATATTATATTTGTGAACCACTAAGTGTGGTGATACTGAACTTGAATTAAACCAGGTTTAAAGTAAACCGGTTTAAGGATTTTAGTTTTTAAAACTCAGAACAGACGTGCAAATGTGCCCTAAATATGCAACTCCAAAACAAAACCAACCAAACACTATTATATATATATATTTATTTTATTATATATGAAAGTTATCTAGATATCTTTAATATTTAATAAGATATCATATAATAATATTTAATATGATATAATATAATCATATTTAATAGGATTTCTTTAATAATATTTTTTTTCCCCACACAGTAAGCAGCCATTTAGTTTGCTAATGCCAGTTGATTGATCTATTTTTCTCTATCTATCTCTATTCCTGTCTCCTCTCTGTTTTGATTCCATTAGAAAAACTCAAAGACAGCATATCTGACTCTTCCCCCCTCTCTGCTTCATGGCCTTCGTATTCCTTCATTTAGTTTCCCCTCATTTTATCCACAGATGACTCTGAGCGTGAGATGCCGTGTCTTTATTTACATTAAATGTGATATTTCAATGTAAATCGGATACAGCAGAACTATTCCTCCCTTTCAACCACGTGAACCTGCTTCACTGAGCAGTTGCAGGGAACAGCATGTGAACACTCTGTTCCCTGCATTCCCCTGCTGCTGCTGCTGCTGCTGATGCTGCATGCATGAGGATGATGATGGTGGTGACGAAGGCTGTGGTGATCCAGGCTGGTGCCCTTATAGGACGCCGCAGTCCTGGCCTGTCTCGCTGTCCAATGGGATGAAAGGATGCTGATGCCTGAAAGGCGCCCGCTCAGCCGCGTTCGGGGCCTTTGTGTGTCTGTGTGCGTGAGGTTCCTGCTGTGTGACGAGTGGGGAGAGCGGGGAAGGGATTAGATTGGCTGATTTGGGAGAGGGTGGAGCTAACGGGCTGTTACATAACACACAGACCCTCTATAATGTAGCTTACTCTCTGATTTGTTTTTTTATTTCTGGCATGCAAACACCATCGATGAACAGTCCACGTGTTTTCATTTGTATCTATATTTATATTTATCTATACCACTTCACACTGCTCTGTTTCTTTTCATTTCTATTTTTTCCTATTTGCATTCATTTGCACTGGTAAACGGAAAAGAAAGAAAGAAAGAAAGAAAGAAAGAAAGAAAGAAATAACATTTTAAGAGCAATGAAACACCAGCGATGGAAAGACTGAAATATTCTACTCAAGTAAAACCACTATTTTGATCTTTTTTTTTTACTTAAGTACATGTACATTAAAGTAAAAAAACGTAGCTTGTTTAAAATGTACTCAGAGTAAAAGTGACTTTTTTAACAAGGTTGGGGTTCTTACTGTGTCGTGCCAAAAGGACAAGGGGACACACATCTCACATGAATTGTTTTTAACTAAAGGCAAAACTTAAACACAAACTAAAGTGCTGACAGAGGAAAATATGTAAACACATAATGTATCAGTCAAAATGGGTCAAAGGTCACACATGCTTTAACTGTTTCACTCACTTAGGGACCTTAGTTAGCACCAATTCACATGTTCCCATCATTCACCTCATGTTTTACTCGGTAACGGATTCTATTTAAAATGTAGTACTTCCAAAAAAATACTTAAAGGGGACATATTATACCCTATTTCCCCCATTAAAATAGTTCCCTGGTGTCCTAATGAACATGTCAGTGACATGCCTTGGTCAAAATACCATAAGGATGAAGCATCATAGCAGTTCAATAACCCTGCTAAGCCCGCCCCTTTCAGAACGCTCGGTTTTCGTGCATGGTCCCTTTACATGCAAATGAGACACAGGCAAACACACACCCACTTCTTCCAGGGGGTTTCTGATTTGTCCTCGTTACAGCGCTTTACAGCTCTATTCGTCTCCCCCTCCCTCCACTAGTTCTCTGACAATATCAACATGGCAGCGTGCGCAGAAAACAGCCAGAGTGCCGTCACAGGAAGAGACGTTCTACATAAGGATCGAGCCGAACAGTGCCGAACTGTTAATCAGTTAAAAACACTTAGGAACAGCACCACTGATCGCCAGCGGCGCCTGGCGAGCTGCATAAGCTGGCGCTGTATGTTACTGTATCAGACCGGTGACTATGCTCCGGAGACCTCGTCACCGCGGCAACGCATACAGCGGCCGTTTAGGCGGCTCGCCGCTGGCGATCAGCGGTGCCGCGGTGGCGATCAGCGGTGCCGCGGTGGCGAGGTCTCCGGAGCATAGTCACCGGTCTGCACCGGAGCTGGCGATCAGTCGCATACAGCGGCCGTTTAGGCGGCTCGCCGCTGGCGATCAGCGGTGCCGCGGTGGCGATCAGCGGTGCCGCGGTGGCGAGGTCTCCGGAGCATAGTCACCGGTCTGCACCGGAGCTGGCGATCAGTCGCATACAGCGGCCGTTTAGGCGGCTCGCCGCTGGCGATCAGCGGTGGCGATCAGCTGATTTTCACAGAGAGTGCAGCACCTCTGCACAGAGGGTGCAGCACCGCTGATCGCCAGTGGCGAGCGGCATAAACTGCCGCTCGCCGCTGTATATGTGATTGTATCAGACTGAGTCTGTGCTCCGGTCATGGAGGACGTACTGAACAAATATTTTTAATTAGGACGTGTCAGAATGGTCAGTTAAGAGCTCTATGTGACCTTTTCTTAACAACGTGTGTGTGTTTGTACGTCGGTGAAATACGTCCCCTGACTAAATACGGCGACCGCTGTCTAGTGCGAACACACGTTTGCTGACTTTATCCGGCACATTAGCTTCATATATCAAATCCTCTGTGGAAGTTTGTGTAAAACACTGTGCTCCACTGTGCAGCCACGAACAGCACACTTGTCCCACCACGTTGACGTAATACCGCTCTTCCTCCCTCGCCTGCACTCTCGCAGGGACAAGGTGGAGCTAAGGTGAAGCTCTCGAAGTAAACTTACTGGTGGGGCGGTAACATTCGCGGTGAAATGCGCATGCTGACGTCATAAACGCAGGGAATTCAACATCGAGTGTTTTATCGCCTATACTTACACTTAGGGGAACCACGAAAACATGACGGAGTATTCTTTTTCCACACTTTGGTGACTGGTAGGGCCCCCAGAGTCCCAAATATAAGTATTAAAATGGTTAAAAAGTTGATTTTGCGTAATATGTCCCCTTTAAGTAAAAGTAAAATTACAAATTTGAAAAACAAAGTGGTACAAGTACACAAAAAACCTGCTCAATTACAGTAATGCAAGTAAATTGAATTCATTACCTTCCACCTTTTGTGATACGCCATTAGAAGGGAGTCACTGGTCGTCGGTGGATGTTGATGAGCAGCAAGGTGACAAAGCCGTGCTGTACTGAGGCAAAAACAACCATGTGCTGTACCCGCAGCTCTACTTAGAACCTACATTATCTGCTGCTTTTGGAAACTGAGGTTCGGAAGCACATTTTTTCAAAAACACTACCCCTATTCTAGTAATACAAAGCTAAATGCAGATCGGTGAAGTATTCCTATAAGACAATAGTCAGCCGCTCGCCTGGGGCTAATGCTAGAGCTAAAACAACTTGACAACTGCACACATTAACAGGAAGAACAACTTCCTCCATCACTTTCTTTCCTGACATGTTTTTTTTTGCTGTTGTTGGATCTGTTTTTCAAAAGTGTAATGTTATTTTTACTGTTTTGCATACAATGAGCAATTATGTTTGCCCTTAATATCAAACATTAAGTGTTGTTAATAGTGTCCTTGGTGGACTAGCCTATATTATTTGCCCCTTCGTAAAAAAATCTTGATTTTTGACAATTCTTTTAAAATGGACAGGCAGTTTTTTGTTGTTTGTTGACGTTCCGATAAATTGTTGGACGGTTCTTCACAGACCCCGTGTCCACAGTGACACTCCTGTTGTTGTCCTGTTGTCCATATTGGGCCGAGTGCCACGGGTCACTTTGAAACGTGAAACCTGTTCTGTGGAGAAGGACTGGCTTGCATCTCGTCCCCGAGGTTTACAGTGGGAGGAAACTATTCCACAGGAGGCCGGAGTGGTCTCTGTCAGCACGTACACAGCGACTGGACAAATCAGCAGGACTGCACACGGAACGCAGTCATCGTCAGATGGATGTGATACAAACACATGGGCATTTCTGCACTGCATTAAGTAGGAAATTATGCTTATATGATCGATAAATATACATATCTTAAATAAATAAATAAAATAAAATAAAATAATTTTATTAATCCCCTTAGGGAAAGTATTCCTCTGCATTTGACCCATCCTAGAATTAGGAGCAGTGGGCTGCCACACTGAGTAGCGCCGGGGGAGCAATGGGGGTTGGGTACCATGATCTGGGGTACCCCAGACCTTTTGGCCGGGTGGGGATTTGAACCAGCGACCCTCTGGTTACAAGCCAAGTTCCCTTTCCACTTGGCCACAGGTTGCCCATTAAACAAAAGCAAGAGGTCAAAAGACTGAGCTCAACTATGTTGGGCAACTAGAATAATCTAGTGATCCTGAGGATCAAAGTGACCAGAGATGACAAATGGTGCCTTCAAATGGGTCATGTTTACAAGATGAGCCCACTTGGACCTTAAAGGTCCAGTAAGTAGGAATGAGTGACATCTAATGGTGAGACTGCAGAATGCAACAAACAGAGGACTGCTCCACTCACGCCTCTTTTCAGGAATTATAGTTTCGTTTTTACACTAGAAACTATACATATATATGTATATATATATATACTATATATATATGCATATATACTGTATATATATACATATACGTATGTATATATACATATGTATCAACTTATTGGAAGATTACATTACACTATTTATATGCAGATTATGCTTTGTACACAGTGTAAATGAGGTGTGTGACACTCACGTACACCGTCTGACTTCCGTGTTTACAGCAATGAGACCACTGAGCTCACTGTATGAAAGAACTGAGCACATTCATGTGCAGTGGATCAATGCTGCTTATATAACCTTGACCAGGCTCTTTGCAACAGATTATGATAAATCAACGACCAGAGTACAGTATGAATAGTGTCATATTTAAACCCTTTAACACCAAGCGTGCACTTTGCATTGCCGTAGTGACGCGGCGGTTTGTGCTACTGGACGAATTCCAGCGGTCTCTAAAAGTGGAGTATTTCCCCGTCGAAGTGCCAACGTGTTCTTATTACAGTCATTTCACTTTGTGCTGCTTCACGAAGCCAGAGAATAAGAGAGAGCGGGACGAACACCTGCACATACAGTAGTTTCAGTGGCCTGTTTTTGCACACTGAGAGACAAAGACTCAAACACATCTTCGTGTAAATGTGTTTTCTATTGTTCAAATTGAACATGCAAAACCTGGTGTGTACATAAAACCTTTTGTATTTCCTTCATTTTAAATGGTTAAAACAGTATTTTAACATGCAATAACTGCCAGATATTGGAAGTTACTCACAGGATATTCCATTAAGCGTAGTAACGGTCACCTGTGCGCTTTTTATACAGTACCTCCCCACTCTGCCTGGATGCAGTTTAATGTCATACCCAGGACACACGTTTATATGTTGTTTATCTTCTTATTTGGTATTATTCTGTAGTTGAAGATCGCACAGTTAGTTTCTTCATTTGTTGCTGTTGCATTTTCTTATTTTTCAATTCAAGTTCGGCATCATAATAACTACCATCAGTTATTATGTTTCTTTGAATAGGAGTCCGAAGAACAGGTTAAAGCTGGGGTAGGCAACCAATTTTTTTGTCATTACTGATCAATAATTCCATAATAACCCTTTAATATAATGCAAATGATGTGAAGAGTGACGGAACGACACTTCCTCTGCACTCTGTGTCCAGCTTTTTTGTAAAAATCTGGCCTCTGATGAGGGACTTCGACCAATCCCGGCGCAGTTCAGGCAGAGAAGGTTGCTCTCATTGGCTGTTCTGCACTTAAAAGGCAACTTCAAAAAAGGAAAAGACTCAGTAGTGACGTAGTGTCGCTACTTACAGAGATGGAGAGGTCACCTCAGGTCATCAGTCAGTTTACGAAGCGTGTGCATCTGTGTTCATCCGGGTGGGAGGGGCTCAGGACAGAGAGCCTCCATCTCCAATCGTTAGCGAACCTGGAGACGAAACCCAACAATCGACTAACGCTCTAGCGTTCCCGCCTACTGCGGCTTTAAGGCTTTGCTCTGCTCCGCATGAAGTGGTTCATGCACAGTGTTGTCAGAACACGTCCAGAGGCTAAAGCGTTTCCCCAGTGATGGGGTCACTCGACCGTCCCAAGCTGAGGAACAGTGCATTTCCCCGTCTTTCGGGCTGACGCTCACTTTCCTGGAAAGAGCCAGTGGGTGTGTTTACTGTGCTAGTCTGACGCACTTTTAAAGTACATGTAAACATTTGCTCAGCATGCGCTCCCGCTTTACAGCCACCCGCAGGTGCGATGCTCTAAATTGCCCAGAGGTTAATATGTAGCGCAATTTCTGGCCTCTGGGGGCAGTGAATCATCCGTCCATCCATCTATCTTCTACCGCTTTATCCTCCACATGAGGGTCGCGGGGGGGAGCTGTGGCAATCTCAGCTGACATACGGCGCGTTGGCGAGTCCATCACAGGGCCACAAACAACCATTCACTCTCACACTCGCACCTATGCTCAATTTAGAGTGTCCAATTTACCTCATCCCAATATTGCATGTTTTTTTGGACTGCGGGAGGAAGCCGGACACACGGGGAGAACATGCAAACTCCATGCAGAAAGGCTTCTTGTTGCAGTGAATGATATGATACACAAATTGAATTCTCTCTGACTTGAAAGAAAAGAAGAAGAAAAAAGGCAACTTGTGTTCTGATCTTCGACACTAATATTAAGCAAAGTAAATGAATACAGATACTGCCTGCGTTGTTTTATAAATATATTTCCTCTGTCGTAGATATAAGCAAAATGGCGATGACCCGTGAAAGCTGAAGGCCGAGCGGGTCACTCTGCTCTGCTCGATGCGTCCAGACTTGGCTCAGTGAGATGGAAACATTGTTTTTATGTGATAATACAAAGGGTGACGGTGAGGATGGAACTCTGACCAGCTGTTTCAATCATGTGCCGGAGATGGAGGACGTGTGAGTGGACACGTCGCCGTTATACGAAGCTCTCTCCCTCTCTCACACACACTCACACACACACACTCGTCCAAGTCACAGGTGCGCTCTAAATGTGGAAATGACAGCTGCGTGCAAAAGTGGAGTTTTTTTTTTTTTTATCATTGCCTGTGCTGATGTTTTATTCAACGAGGCGGCGGCGATGACACTGTGACCTCACAGACAGGGGAACAAGTAAATGGACTCCATTTCCCATGACCCCTTGCAACCTCACCCTGCAGTGCTGTGAGGGACGCAGTGTTTTTCCCCGACAGAACGGAAGTTGTTTGCCAGTGCGATGGAAAAAGAAAAACAACAACAAATTGGATATTAACGACGACAAGCAGCACACGATGCACACGCACGGCTGCATTCCCTGGTCCCTTACCTGAACCATTACAACTAAATGCCTAAACTGAACCATAAAAGCAAGTCTTAATCCATGTATAGCAATTGGCAGGTGTGATAGAACATGACGGACAGCCAAGAAGAAACATGTACTGTATGTACACATACAGACATGAATTTGGTAAAAAAAAAAAATGTTTTTTACCAAAACCTGGAAAATAATTTTCCGAATCAGATCAATTTAATTAAATTGCTGCCATTTTAATTCAATGCCATCTAGTCAACCTAGACCAGAGGTTCTTCTCTTTTCTTAGTCAAACAAGATTAAAATATTTTCATTTTCAATAATTTAAGGATATATTGTTCACCTCGAAAGTATCTATGAATTATTTCAGGCCTTTTAATTAAAAGTGTCCTTGATCAACTGAGCTAAAAGGACAGTTCACTGCGCCACTTAACAGTAAATCTGGTGAAGTGAGGAGAGGACACCCTCTAGTGGTGGAGTACAGCAAGTGAGAGGAGGATTCATCTTCTCCCTGTGGTGTTATGGTTTTATAACTGATACGCACGCAAATTACCAGTCAATAATAAAAAAGCTGCAGATTATAAGACACCGTGACCTCAGGCTATTCCATCTACAGTGGCTCAGTTCATTTCACAACAAAAGCAAAAGGGCCCTTTGAACTGCAGCCATTTTGAAAGGTCAAATAATCAAAGCAATGACGGCCACGTTCCATTTAGCTTCCTGTTTCAGTGTGCATGCTGACTCACTATCCTGACTTGTATGGAATGACCATCACTGTTCTAATAATAATTCCCAGCATGCTGCACACGCAGAGACGCAGTGCTGCCCCCTACAGTTCAAAGCTCTCTAACGCACTGCTAATAACCTGGTGAAAATGGCTGTAGGGAAAAGGGCCCAGTGTTCCAATTATTTTAGATATACATTCTTTTAAGATCATTAATATTGTGAGGTATTTTTGTGAATATTTCAAAAATGATTTTGTGTCATGTCAACAAAACCTGAGTTTTATCACAACTGTGGTTTTAAATGTGCCTTTTTTTCCACTCATAGTAGCATTTCTAGCTCGTGCCTAAGTATGTTCTGTAAATAATGACACAAAAGTTTATATAGCAGAAAAAAAATAATTATATATATATATATATATATATATATATATATATACACACACACACACACACACACACACACATGAAATTCTCTCCCTTTTTTCCTGTCTAACGTGACAGCTCTGCAACTTAAACTTGGCACAAAATGACATTTTACTGTAGTGTTTATTGTATTTAGTTCTTCAGCTGTCTAATAGGTCTGAGTTAAACTAATTTGCCCCATATGGTTACTCATGTCTTAAAACTGCCCAGTCAGTTCACCTGTTTTTAGAATGAGGCACTTAATACGGTCAAAGTAATTTTTGTGAAGACAAGCAAATAATTTTAAACGTTTTTAAAAAGTCTGAATTTTGGATCCATCTACCAGCTTTTACACACCCGAGCATTTATGTAAACCTTTTATTACAACACAAGAATGGACTTAAAGTTGTCTGGATATTTATTAGTTAAATATAATTTTAAAGCTTTTATCATTTCATATCGACAGGGACTTACCAAGGAATTTCAATGCATCTCTTTCTGCCATCAGAGAAAGGGTTTTGTTTTTCTACAAATTGTGTTCAAAACAAAATCTGTGTGGAGACAAGTTACATTTGTAAATCATATTTCAGGAACGTACCATGTAAGGCAATTCATTGTTGTACTATAAGGTCTATAACTACATTGAAAACCAAAACATTTTAGATTTATTTTACATTTTACACAATCTGGTTTTTAGGGTGTTTTGGCTGATTATGGCTAAAACCAGCAGTCAGGCTTTGAGGGGCAAGAAGAACTGTGATTGAGGACTTAACTGTGGAGGGCAGCGCTGAACCTCAAGTGTACAGCCTGCCAGAATTTATAAGAACCCATGAGTTATGTCGAATAAACCGTCTCATTTCACACAGTTGCTGCAGAGATTCGATTATCAGGTGAGACGACTAAGATTTGAATGTCTTGAGTCAGTGATGATTTGAAAACTGAGACAATGCCAAACATGAACAAAGATGTTAACAGCCGGGCATCCTGTCATTCTGCCTGTGAATATGATGGTTTTGGGGAGGAGGGGAAGAGACGTCTGGCGCCTTTCTCTGCTGATACCAAGTCGACCTTAGGGAGGACGTCCTAGTTGTGTTATCGGTCCTCTGCCCCAGTTAGTTTAGGTTCAACAAAGATATGAGGAACACTGTAGATAAATTGCGGGTGCCAGGGTTACACAGGCCTTGGATTTGCCAGTTTCAGCTTGTCTATACAAAGTTGTTAGGTTTGTGCTTAGGAATGTAAGTTGCTAAGAAGTTTTTCCTCTTACAGTGACCGACTTCCTTCTCCTCCTGAATGAGCAGCCGACTGAGTCACTCAGGAGGATGCACCCCTTGGATTGAGGCATAGCTATTGTGTCCAGAACCAGTTGTGTTGCCTGCACACGTCTTCCTGCTGAGCCAATACACTGGGGTTCCATGCTAATTAAAAGCTGTACACAAATGTAGTAAAAAGACAGAGCAGGGGAGATGTTTGAGGGAATTTTGTTTTATTAGAATATCCACATTTTTAACTACTGACAAACCGATAAAACCAAACGGGTGAATATTTCCATGTTGGTACTCTTGGTAAGCCGAGAGCTACAGCCCCATCGTTGTGGTTCTTCTCAAATATACAGGAGTAGCAGCAGAGGTGCTCTCTTTGCAGAGCAGTTTGCGCTGACAACATAAATATAGAAAACTACTGTGTGAGTGTGTGTGTGTGTCTGTTTGTGCACGGTGGACCTGGGAATACAGATGAGTCGGCTGGAGGCTGAGGCTCAATTAAAGGAATGAAGGAGAGGCTGAGGTTTTTCTTTTTACTCTGTGAGGCCGAGCTTCTTCTTCAGGGACTCGGGCATCTCGGGGGGAGGAGGGCGGGGCAGGCGGAAGTACACCTTGACGGAGTCGTAGATGAACCACTGCAGTGCGGTCAGTGTACCGATCATGATGATACGGGCAACCAGACCCTTCCACACACCTAAGCACAGACACGATGAGATAAACGGGATTAACAAACAGCCAAATTCAACCCAAGTCCTCACCGTGATAAAGCATTTAATGACATCAGAAACATGGCAACAGACTCAGCTGGGTTCACACATGAACAGTTTTGAATAAATATCTAATTGCCATTGTTTTGACAGGAATTGAGATATGATTCACGATATCAGAGGAAACTTGTGTGATATCTGTGCAGATCTGTGAGAAACAAAGACGTTCTCTTCAGTCTGTAGAACACGGTATGTATAGATCAAGTAAATAATTTATTTAAAACTATATTTGATAAAATTGCGATTAATTGGTGAGCCCTAGTTCACACTGGAGCTGACAATAGTCTAACTTCATCCACAAAACACGTGGAAATTACTGAATGACGGCTTAGTTCATTTTAGCCTGCATAGTTTCAGCCATAGCCCAGACTTGTCTACACAATGATTGAAGATGACCAACATCAAAACCATCTCAGTTGGTTCAGTTGTACTGTTTTACAGCATGACTGCAGCCACAGTCAATAATCCAGAGCCAGATTCCTTCAGTGACTTCAAACAACACATAAACCAGCATGCAGTGTGTGTCCGTCCTCCAGGTTTGCAGCACTGGGGGATGACTGTCTGTAAAGGACAGCTGCCAGTGATGCAGGTGAGCTGGAGGACAGGTAGACTGTTCTCACACGCCAATGACTCAAGCACCTCCAACTGTACAGCCAGAAAGCTGCTGAGGAGCACTGCTCTGAGAACAGCGCCCTCCAGAGGTGGATCTAAGGAGCGTGTTGATCAAACTTTAAAATCATGAACGCTGGATTCTGTAGATACAGACCTTTGGGTCCAAGTTTCTTGAGGACCTGGACAGCAGTGCTGCCCTTCTCCTTGTTCAGCACAGACACCACAGAGTCAGCAGGGTGAGACACGATGGCACAGAACACACCAGCTGCACAGAGAGAGGGAACAAATGTTAAAACGAAAACATTAATGTTGACAATGCCACATACGTTGGCCCATCAACATGCAATGTGTAATAAATAAACACAGATGTGTGTTTGCAGTGGATAGCTGTACAACAGGTGAATTTAAGTTAAAAAAAATACCAAACAAAGCTTTTTTTAGGTTGTTAAGATTCCACCGATGTGTCCAATTATACTTTGCATTAGAGCTGAAACAATTAATCGATTATTAAATGATTAAAAATAGATTTCTGATTGTTTAAACTACTTAGAGGTGAATATTTCATAATTTCTTTGCTCTGGATAACAAAGAAATCCTTAAAGGTGAATCATTTTATTTTGTGGACAAAACAAGACATTTGAGAACATCCTTTCCAGATTTGACGAACGATCAACATTTTTTAAAGTTTTCTGAGATTTTATGGACCAAACGTTTAATCGATAAAATAAGCGACAGATTAATCCGGTATCAAAATAATCGTTAGTTGCAGCTCTACTTTGCATCTTTGTGGCAGCAGAAAAGTAAAAGGGAGCCGGAATGCACACTTATTTGCTTAAAACAGATTTGAAGACCACATTTAAAAGCCCTAACTTCCGCAAAAACACAAGATTGCATTTGTGAAATGTCAAGTGGATGCAGACAGTGCGGGTTTTGTTACTCACCGATGTAACCGGCCACAAATGTGACCACCAGCTGCTCAGATTTGCTGCACTCGCTGCGAGGTTTGGGAACAACAAACTTGTAGAGCAACTCGACTGTGCGCTCGAAGCAGGCAAACTTCATCATTGTGTAGGGGATCTGTCTCATCCACAGGGGAACCACACCCTTGTAGAACCTGAAGTTACAGCAGTAGTGTTATTCGTTTTACCGATCAGTGGCAATTTATTAAGTTGGTGCTCGCTTTGCTCAGTGTCCGTCCTCCAGGTTTGCAGCACTGGGAGACGACTGTCTGTAAAGGACAGTTGCCAGTGATGCAGGTGAGCTGGAGGACAGGTAGACTATTCTCACACGCCAATGACTCAAGCACCTCCAACTGTACAGCCAGAAAGCTGCCGAGGAGCACTGCTCTGAGAACAGTGCCCTCCAGAGGTGGATCTAAGGAGCGTGTTGTTATCAAAAAACATGCAGACTTTTCACAGATGTAGCCATTTTGAAAAGACATCTGAATACTGGAAGTGACCACTTACGCCCAGATTCCCTCCTCTGCGTACATCTTGGGAACAGCTTGTCTGAGGGTGTTAGCGTAGCCTGGCTGGGTCTGGACACGAACTTTGACAGCCTCCATAGGAGCCAGAGCGATGTCGGCAAAGAACTCTGCGCTGGCAGAGGCAGCCAGGTACAGCGATGTCCTCCACAGATAGGTATTCTCCTGTTAGTGCGGCCACACAACAAATGGTCAGAGAGTTGAAGTGAACAGAGCAATTGTGAATGTAGTACAAATTTTTTTTTAGATTATTTGGTGAGCCCAAGTTCACACTGGAGCTGACAATAGTCCAACTTCATCCACAAATTACGTGGAAATTACTGAATTAATGACGGCTAAGTTCAATTTAGCCTGCACAGTTTCAGCCATAGCCCAGAATTGTCTACGACCAACATCAAAACCATCTCAGTTGGTTCAGTTGTACTGTTTTACAGCATGACTGCAGCCACAGTCAATAATCCAGAGCCAGATTCCTTCAGTGACTTCAAACAATACATAAACCAGCATGCAGTGTGTGTCCGTCCTCCAGGTTTGCAGCACTGGGAGACGACCGTCTGTAAAGGACAGCTGCCAGTGATGCAGGTGAGCTGGAGGACAGGTAGACTGTTCTCACACGCCAATGACTCAAGCACCTCCAACTGTACAGCCAGAAAGCTGCTGAGGAGCACTGCTCTGAGAACAGCGCCCTCCAGAGGTGGATCTAAGGAGCGTGTTGATCGAACTTTAAAATCATGACCATTGGATTCTGTAGATACAGACCTTTGGGTCCAAGTTTGAAGTGAACAGAGCAATTGTGAATGTAGTACAAAAAAAAAAAGAAGTCAATGCCACCTGATGTGCATGGAAAATAGCATGGCAACACTACATCAGAATTGAGTTTTTAACAGCTCAAGGGTGCATTACTGCCACCTTCAGGAGTGGAGTGTAAAACAACCGGATTTGCATCACCAGGGAGTGACTCTAATAACACTTGTGAAGCTTAAATACATTCAAGTCTCTTCAAGAGCTGAAACAATTAATCAATTATTAACCGATTTTAATAATCGATTGACTCAAAGCTTTTTTCATGATTAAAACAAGATTTCCGATTGTCTAAGCTTATTAAATGAGTATTTTCTTCATTTCTTTACTCCATATAACAAAAATCATTAAAAGTTAATCATTTTGGTTTGTGGACAAAACAAGACATTTGATAACGTCATTACACCAACATTTTTTTTTAAGGTTTTCTGATACTTTATAGACCAAACGATTAATCGAGAAAATAATCAACAGATTAATCGATTATGAAGATAATCGTTAGTTGCAGCTCTAGTCTCATTACAAAAAAGATAATCAAAACAGTCAAAATATGCAATATGTGTTTTTTTTTACCATTTAATTTTAAATGTTATTTAACAATTTAAAATGGTTCCTTTGACATGATAACACATCCCACAAGATCCACTGACAGGTGACTCCTTTGAGTATGTGGCATTTAGCAAGTATGATTATTTAATAGTAACAATAACCCTGTGCTGGTTTGTCGAGTTCCTTCATCACTTTAAGTTACGTCATGCAAGTATCAGTATTTATACATCAGAGTAGATTAGTGTGTGGACTCACCTCTCCCAGCAGATCACTGTAGAAGACCTTGAACACTTCGTAGAAGCCAAACTTGCACAGTCCCTGCATGGAGTAGCCGATGAAGGTGGGAGCCCAGCCCTTTGCCAAGCCCCTGACACCATCTTCCCTTATGGTCACTGAAAAGCCTTTGCCAATGCTCTTATATTTATCTGGGTCCACCTGAGGAGGAAAAACAATTTAGTGAGCTCAGAGGACAATAAGCGATTGGGAGCTGAAGCTCTCAGTATGTACGGCAAAATAAGCTAGTGGACTATTTAAAGTCTACTTGTTTTACTTCTATGTCCTCCGTGATTCAAATGGATTGTTTAGTTCAGGAAAGTTCATTTTCCAACACTAAGGCTATGAGTTAAGATAATGTAAATGAGATTTCAAATGACAAATCTTTATGTGGCATTAGACAATTTTTCAACACCCAATTTTTTCCCCAGCTGGGCCAGTTGTCTTACACTGCCAGTATCACTGATTTACAATTGAGATCGCGACACCCCTATCTAATTGCCCATCTGCCAAACCTGACAAGTGCATTAATGATACGGCACTTTCCCACTACAGTGGATGGGGTGTGCAGACTCCATCTGACAGTCCCTGAACTGAATATAAGGCTCACAATACGGCCCGTGGTACACCAGGGCTTTAAGTCATGATGTTGCACAATCAATACTTCATAAGTTAAGGATAAACACTTGTCTATTGCCACTCAAAAATTTATTTATTTGTTTAAAACTGTCTAATGCTGGGGATCAAATTAGTTTGTCCAATAGTTTGCACAGTAAAATACACTCAAACTGTTGAAGATGTTAGTTCTTTGTTTTGCCATTGTGACGTTCAGCCTCTATACAAACCTGCAGACGGCACTTGACAAGGTCGAGGGGCACCACAGCTGTGTGTGTGAGACCGCAGCTCAGGATACCCCCAAACCCACACAGGGCATAGTACTTATTGGAGCCAAACTCGCAGCTGACACCCTCTGTGAAAGGGAGGGGACACAAAACATGCAACATGCAGGGTCACATGCGACAAAATAAATCATCACAAAACCAGAGCCTCATAAGGAAGAGTTGTCACTGTTAACACTAGCAAACCCTTGCTTTAGACTTTTAGAACTCAGTGCCACGACTCTTCATTATAATGGCTCTGCCATGAACATGCCACCATTTATTATGATCACACCAACAAGAAAAATTAATGTACACATGATCCGAGTATGAACTAAGACCACAGAGGTGCTTTACAAGACAGGACATTCGGTACAGAATAATTTCCGTACTGCTGATCCCTTTTAAAGCCACAAATTTAGAAATGTTTATCATTCTTAATGCAGCTACTGGTTTTCATTAATCTTACCAAACAATGTAAATAATGGCAGTAACTTGGAGAAAGTTAAATGACCATATTTAACTCATCTATAAATATTATTTTTTACAATTAAATTATATGTCCAGTGGTGCAGAAAAGATGCTAATCACTCTAAATGTGGACGGATCTGAACATTTTAGATGCATGGTTCAAATAGTAGTCTGTCTAAAATGCAAAACATCAATGTGGTCAGGAGATTGAGATTTAAATAAATCAAGAATGATATACATATGATTGATAATAATCACATTTACTCAAAACACATCTGCATTTGTTTATAATTGATTTTCTTTACTATAGTCTTACCTGACAGAAAAATGTTTGTCAGTGTGTTAATGAGCACAGTGAACAGTCCGCCCATATTCTCCATGAGGTTTGACATTTCTGACCTTCACTTACTCGAGTCCTCTACTGAGGACTGAATGTATGCGAGAGGTGGCGGGGTTGACAAGGGCAGTGACCATTCAACACACAGGAACACTGGTGCAGAATCATGCGGCTGTTATGATCACTCCAACACTTCACCGTCATGGAAATCAATACATGACAGTATGACGTCACATCTTGGCTGACACAATTTCTCCCATGCATATTGGTGTATTAAAAAAAAAAAAAAGGACCACACGGTTATGGAGAGGCGGGGTACGACATTAAGAAAAGGGCTCCAAGCCAAGGAGACAGACCTGCATTCTGCATTTGACCAGATCAAGGGGAACGACAGCTGTGTGTGTGGTGCCACAGCTCAGAATCCCACCAAAGCCACATAGGATGAAATACTTCTGTGAGCCGAACTCACAACTGTCACCCTCTGAAGAAACACAGGGATGTTTTAATACATGTGTATATGTGAACTAAGGGGGAATAAAGGTTTAAGTCTGGATGTCTCACTGATCAATGTTTGAAAGTTCATGCTGGCAAAAAAAAAAAGATGGACTAAGATGCTGTACCAGCTACAAACAGAAAGTAGAAACCCAACTCATTGACCAGACAACTACTTATTATGCAATATTTGTTTTGACTGAAAACAAAGCCAGGTAAGCTTGATTATTGTCTAGCCAAAGTAGATCCACTCCCAAGTGACGAATATGATCAAAATGTACCACTTCTGTTTGGTTATAGACAACCTCACAACTGCTAGAAACAAACACCACCGACAGTCATTGACAACATTTATGGATGTCAATCTTCAAACCAGCTATACTTTGCAATAGTTAATTAAAATTTAACTAAAACATGTTAACTTCTCTGAAAAAAATGTTCGTAGTAAGAATCCAATTACTGTAATATAAAAGACCTGCTTGACTAGGTAAATCTGTTTATATCTAGTTGAATTACTCTTGTATAATCAGAGGGACGTTTTTAAAACACTAATAAATGTTCAGACTAGGACAGTTCGTTCTTGGTGTCCCGAGCAGCTCATAGAGAGGGGTCACATGCATGTGCAGAAGTACAAAGTTGTGCAACTTGCACATTAAATATTGCATGCTCATTACAGAAACCAATCGGATTTGGATCAAATCCAATGCCTAACAAATAGCGATAAACCAAATACAATTAGCCGCTGAGCAAGGGCAAATTTCTACTTTGTCCTTCCTTGTCCTCCACAGACAGGCTGTGCAGGCCTAGCCTACCTGACTTTACATTTATATCCTTCATTATACATAACGTCCAACTAAACTGGATCATTATTAACAGTGCACACACACCGTCACCTGTGCATGATTATGAACACATTATGCATTGAAGGTTGGTCATAAGCGGGAGGATGTACCCGGCTACGCTAACGCAGCTAGCGCTAAACCTATAGTCGGCCTTAAAGTTGTTTGCTGGTTACCGTCTGAGGTGGCGGCTGCTGCCAGTCTGCGGGTCTTCTGTCCATGGAGGCTCTGCTGCGGTTCTTCCACTTTCTGGAGGCTGAACAGGGGGGCGCTGAACGGGTTACCCCGGGCCATTTGCGTCAAAGCAGTCGGGTACATAGTTGCGTCCTGACTGCTGGCGGAGCTGCGGTGCAATGAGCAACTGGTTAATTTGAGCGAGTTCAGCTATCTAGCAGCGGCGACTGGTAACACAACCCGCCCCCCACGCATTCACCGGGACTTGACGTCACGTGCTAGTTAGCTGTAAAGTGTGAGTCAGAATGACTTAAAGCAGGACATGCTAACCATAAGCAGAGTTCACAAAATTAAGCTGAATAGAGAATCACATCACATCAAGAAAAGCTAATATACAGTCACCGGCCATGTGTGAAACCTAAGTGAAAATGTCAATGCGTGTCCCTCCACGTTTATCAAGCATTCCCCAGTCTTTGCATGGATGCTAACATGCTACGCTAAAGTGCGTGCTAACCCAACCTAGCCACGTCAAGGTGGAAGGTCTTCAATAAGGCGCATAAAATAACACAGCTTAACCGAAAACGAATCCCAGTAGAAACGCGAGCTCTTCAAACGGAGCCACCCCATCATTTCCCATATGAACGGTTTTAAATGAATTAAAGCACTCACTCTGCTTGAGTCTTAAGATGGCGCCTCCGCTTAGCTGCAACCGGCGGCTCAAAGAGGCTGAATGACCTCTCTGTACAATGATTTGTCCTCTCTTGACGTCACAGAAGCGGCGGCTCCGTCATCTGAAAGCTGCAGCAGAGGGAGCGGGACTACAAGTAGGTGTGACTATAAACCGATTTGACACTACAAAGTCTTATTCTAATAATTTTCGACAGGTTGCACAATGAGAGGTGAAACGCTGCCCACCTCAGTTAGAATTTCTTTAATCACATTTAAAAAGCTCCCAATCCATTGCAGTTCAAAGTTCTTCATTTTGAGCCATTCTGCCTTTCAAAATGCTTTAACATGAAAGACCTGTGTCTTTAATGTCAATACAAACTACACTTTCTGTCAGAATTTCTTGTCTTTTGCAAATGTATATCTACCTAGCTTTGAATCCGAATAATCAGAAATGTAGTCAGTTATAAATAAATACAAATTACACAAAGATTTTTGGAAGACAAACATAATCCATTAGAATACAAATGTAATCTTCATACTTTTGAATTACTTCGAGATCAAACACTGAAATACTACACAGCAATAGAGTGCCACAAATATTAATTAATTAATTAATTTTACTCTTAAACTTGTCAGAACATTTTCTGTGCAAAAGACAATGCATTACATTTTCACAGTAACAGTAACAATTAACCCATTTATGGTAAATGTACTTGTATTTGAACATCTTTATTAAGTCACAGACTTTGTGAGGCATTAGGGGGTTCAGTATTTTGTCCACCAGAGGTGCTTTGCATCAAAAACCCTAAGAGGACAGCAGAAAAAGTCACTCACGTCATTTCATCAGTCTTGTGCACATCTTCAGGAGCAGATTCTGCAAAGATGCCACACACATCATTGTCTGTGCTTCTGACCCTTTGGAAAAGTCTAGGTCAGGTCTGGTTCAAGTGCCATTTTGCGATTAACATATGAGGACACGAGTTGCTTGGTTCGGAGCATGAGCAGTGCCAAGTATTTCTTTTTTTGTCAAAACATACAATTACTCTCCCTAACCAAGAATAATATGAGGTACTGACACATATATTTTGGACTTTACACTGCCATAAGTTACCTCTATGCTCAGTGGGCAGCTCTCACTCTGTGCTATTTCCTTTCTAGTGAGGCACAGCTTTTTTGTCTCGTTAGAAGTCCACTGTCTTCTCACCATATCGGAAAGGATCTCTTCCTTTAGTGCAATGTCTGGTTTGGATGAAACAGGACAGTATGACAGTGACTCTACATGGATGCACTGAAATCCCATTAAACCACGTCTTCTGTAAAACTCTGATGCCTGTTGGCATTGCTCGAGCTCACAGCTTATTTGATGATTGTTACCTGAGGTACATTTTTGTACATGTATAGGGTGCCGTGGTCCAGAAAAGGATCTTGCAACAGCAAAAATGCCTTTCTTAGGGTCTATGCATTGGGATGGAAGATGGTGATTTGCTGTTATATCTATCCTTGATGACGAGTGACGTCTTTGAATGTGTACTTTGATATTTTTCTTGTTCACAACTAAATTACAGAATGTGCATGTTGTTCTTTTGGAAAGTGACTTGAATACTTTTACATGGCTCTGAGAGATTGTTTTGGGAGTATTTGTGGCAGGTGTGTCATCTCTGTTCGACAGTAGTATAACTGTTGGACAGGAAGTTGTTTTCTGAGTTGTAATGCACTGCACACTGGAGGCTGCAGAGGTGCAGGGATGTGCTGAGATGGCGCAGAGACATTGGAGGCTGCAGAAATGCCTGAGACTGAGTGACTGGACACTTCGAAGGCCCTGGAGGGTGCCAAGATGGATGTTCACATTTGTGAACATGGTCCAGAAATAATCTTTTGTAGGTTATAGTCCTTCCACAGTAACAACAGTGATAGTGGTGGCTTTTGACACATCCACCATGGCATCTGTGTATTTTATACCCTACAAACAAAGAGAAACCACAAAGAAAACCACTACTCATATATACTTAGTTCTAAAAGCAAATGATATAGTCCCCATCTGTATGTTCATTTGTTTGTTTGTTTTTTTAATTAAACCAATTACATATCCACTTACATATCAGTACATCAGTGACTACCCAGATTCTGAAAATCAACCAGTTTTACTGTATCATTTTAGAGAAATTTCAAATTTAAGGTTCCACATCTCCACATTGCCAGATATTATGGAATAGTATAGATCTTCTATTTAATTTAATTTAATTTAATTTAATATGACATTTCTCAAAATTGATACAGGAAAACAGATTGATTATCAGAATGTGGATAGTCAGAGATGTCCTGAACCCTGATTTTCAGGTCCTTTCCAGAAATAATGGAACATTTAATTTTCTATAACATGTTCAAATTTGATTTTTGTAATATGAATGTACACATTTGAAATTTATCAAAATTCATTATGGTAAAACAGATTGAATATTGATAATAATAAAATTCTACACAAAAAATGCTTAACATTACTAGTAATTTGTACATTTCTCAAATTTTGCAACATTTGAACTGACAAATACCTCCAGGTACAACTGCTGTCTTCTGGTGGGTCTGCATATGTGCCACAACATATGCAAATTCTCCTACTTTGCCACAGAACCGGCATCTGTAATTAGAGCCTTAAATGATGGGGTGTTGTAAGGCTTCTCCTATAAATACTGTTGGATGAACCTGAAAGTTAAAATGTAGAATTCTTATTTACACATGCAAACTTTAAAAAAAATAACACATCACTTAAGAATTGTGATCCTTACAGGTGTGACACTCCCCTTATAATTAAACTTTATTCAGACTGAGGTGGAACCTGTTAACAGGGGCAAGACTGATTCAGTTTCGTCAACTCATGGCGCAATAAATTAATGTTTTTTAATGGCCCCATATTAAATAAAACATCATATTCCCTCATATTTGTCAAATGTCAAATGTCCCTAACACTGCATGTGCATCTGTGCTTTTTAGCGCTTCTACCGTAAGGGCTAGAATACGGGGGCAATCCAAATTTAGTCTCGGCTGCTTTGACCAAGGAGAGTATAACAGACTGCAGGTATGTGAGAAATCAGTATTCTTATTGATACAGATAATATATATGTTCATTAATCCAAATACAAAGACCTTTTCAGGCACAGTAACAACATACCATTGTACTGGGTAGATGTTTATTATTTGTGACAGTGAATACATAATTAAGTAGGATACACTGGGACATTCAATTTTATTATAAGAGAACATTAAGAAAATATTGTCATAATGTTTAAGAAGATATAGAAGCATTCAATTTAAGATGAGAGGCCTCCATGTCAAAGATGGTCAAGTACAAAACAACATTACAGGTTCAAATTCCATCTTGGAGGCTTTAAAAGGACTGAGAGACAGAAGCAAAGGCAAAAAGTGAAAAAAAAAAAAAAAGAAAATTCTAAAGACAAACATTTCTCTCTCACACACACACACACACACACACACAAACGCTGACATTAAACAAAACTCAGTAAAAAAAAAGTGGAGTCCACATGGATTATGACGTCATCTGTGTTTGTGTCTCTCAACGTGGAGCAGTGGCTGGCTTTGTTGTGACCCCAGGGACAGTAAGGCCGAGGTGCTGTACTGTCCTTTCACATGTCATGGAAATCCTTAGAAGTGTCTCTGAAACAGTCGTGTCACTTTAGGGATTCAGTAAAAACTACTTTAGAATGAAGGAGGAAAAAAAAAGAGGAATATATATATAAAAAAATAAAGATGGCAGACGATAAGGGGGTGAAGAGGTAACCTCACAGCACCTGTGAAAAATGGCTACAATGCAGATTCACACTTGGAAAACAAAAAAACCAAAACCATGGAAGCAGACAGGCTTCCCCTAACCCCTCAGACGCTGAGCTCTCTACGCTGTGCTGCCACTGACCACTTCTTTGTCTGAGGTTATGAATGGACCGATGCCGTTGGTCTCCATGGCCTGGTACACCAAGAACAGGAACGCAGCCACGATGGCCAGCAGGAACAGCTTAATCCACAGAGACATGCCGCGGCGCGCTACCTTGGTTTGAACTGCAGGTGGCGCAGCAGACAAAAGCCTGCCAGAGGAAGAGGAAGAGGAGGAGGAGGAGGAAGTGGTGTTGGAAGCAAGAGAGGGGGGCAAGCTGCTGACTCTGTTGACAGTGCGGCTCTCTGTGTAGCACGAGGAGCTGCTGGTCTTGGTGATCTTTGGAGAGAACAGGCTGTTTTCATTGTTCCACAGGTCGCTGGGCATCAGTGGACGACCAGCTGCTCCTCTGATAGGACGCCGACAGGTGGCGCTGCAAGAGACAAGGATTTTAGGCGAAATCTGATCGTTTCTGATAGGCAGACTGTCCTCACTATTAATTCACATTGCATTGACACAGATGCAGGGGAAATGGAAATGCCATCATGGCTAACAACAACAGCTGTCAAGTTAAGGTTTTTCTATGCTCCTGTGTTCCACGCATTAGTGATCGCTTCAGCACTACCATTTCCAGTTATGACGTTAATATTGTGTATCGCATTAAGAATGATGCAAAAGACAATTCAGACTTTCTTTCACACCTTGGTTCAGCTAGTCTGGACCATGCTTATAAAAATCGCCCTCACTGTCTTAAGGTTCTGCTCTATTTCTTGTTGTAACAAATGCTTTGTTCAGACCCGATTAGAGCGTGAGCTTGATGCATCTCCTTTGATCAGTTACCAGTTATTGAACAACACTAATGGTCTGTCTTTCCAATCTTCATTTTTTTTAAAATTTGTAATAATTGGCCAATGCCAATCATGAAAAAAATGGTAAATACTGGCCCAATTAATCAGTCTACCACTACACCAGGCCCCACGCTGTTATATGAAATAAGAAGTTAATATTGTTCCAGTGGCAGCACTGATGAGTGTAAAAATACTTGTGTTTTCTGGCACATGTTCTAGTCAATGAAAGACTTATTAGGTGATGAAAACACAAGAGAAAGCCGAATCACTGGCGACTTACGAGATTCCTGTTGGACTGTTGAGGTCATTGGGGAACAGCTCCTTCAGCACCTCCTTCTTCTCCACCACTTTAGTGTTTTGTTCACTGGCTGTGATCTTCTCCACCTACAGAAAATAAAAAGGTAAGCATTCTTTAGAGAGTGAACACCACTGCTTCATGGACACCGAACTTCTCCTGTCATAATGGAAAAACATGGGGAAAAATGACCACCATCACTACACTTCAGACACCTGCAGGTGCGCGTGTAGACCAGCAGAGGGCCTCCTGCCTAACACTACACACCCCACACCACGTGACAACTTGAAATGAAACCACATTTACACCTGGACAGCATTGGGAGTGTAGCACAGAGTCTCAGATGTGTGACAGTCCTCTGACAGGGTGGACATGAAGTCCAGGAAAAGAAGCTGGTGATATTTGCTGCTTTGGTCTCAGCAGCTGGACGTCTGCAGGGCCACACTCCTCCTGCCCACAGACGACATGAGTGTTTTTGTTGAACCAGCCAACGGTTCAGCTGTTCCACAACTGTCCCTGCAGAGGCCCCTCAACAGCTGCACTCACACTAACGTATACGATCAATTCATCAGTACAACTACATGGAATAACCTACACAAAGGGAGGGAGTTTCAGCTACTTGTGTTTCAAGACCATGCGGCTTTCATGCACGTGTCACCGAGTGGTAGGAGTGAAGAAGAAAAGAAGGGAATGCGGCCTCAGATATATGAGTGGTGTTGTACCCCTGCTGCAGTGACACTGCTGGCTTTACTCGGCGACTGCGACATAGTCCAGGTGGACTCCTGCCTCCGACTGGCCGACATGTTACTCCGGGGGCTAAAGGAGAATTGGTTGACTCTGGTCAGGTGAACCAGAGGAGATGATGTGCTGGCAGCAGCTGGTGGTCTGTGTTCTTCAGGCTGACTCTTCAACTCGAATATAGCACAGATGAGATTATTAGAGAGAAGTGCCCAAAAATACTCCAAAATATATGGACAAAAAAGTGGAACTTGCTATTATACTAAATACACTGATTACGGATTGGTTACAGGGCTTCAACTAATGACTATTTTCATGTATAAATTGTCTGCTATTAATTTTATTTATTAGTTTAAGAGTTGTTGATTCATCATGTCACAAAATTGAAGAAAAAAAACCCCACATCTACAATATATATATATTCATTCAGTTTACCATCATGGACGAGCAATGAAAGAAAATCAGAGAAATTGTTTTTTATTCTACTCTGAAACCAACAGTTTGGCGATTCCACGGCTCAACATAGCTACAACAATTGATTCATAAAATAATTATTATATAAATTGGAATTTTGAAATCGATTAATCTGTATGTGTTTCTTTCTGAAATAACAATACATTCTTTATTTAGCTTAAATGTGAATATGTTCTAGTTTCTCTACTCCTCCATTACAGTAAACTGTACATCTTTGGTTTTGAGGATAAAAAATTTGAGGTCATCATCATAATAAGGGAAACACGGATCGACTTCTTTCACCATTTTTAAACCAACTTAACCCATTAATTGCAGTCCTAAAACACTGTAATACAAATGTCATACTCTGAAACAAGGACACTGGTCTTAAAAGGTAAAACACTGTCCTAAAGCTGGCTCACAAATACACAAGGTTAAGAACGAGTGGCTACGTAAAGGCTTCGACTTTTCTGTGGCTGAAATGTGAAGCTTTACTTAACAAATTTTTTGGGTTGGGTCATGCCATTCTCATGCAAACGATGTACTCAAGAGACTGCTTAAATCATTTATTTTTCTTTGCTTTTCCTCACAAGACCAAGCTGCCCTGTTAAGCAAAGTATTTCATTTCATGCAGTTTGTGACCCACACTAATTTCCCCCTCCAAGAATTGTCAACAAATGGCAAGTGGTGGTGCTCATCTCAAAGACATCAGCATACATTGGAACCAACCAGCCAGTGAGTCCATGCACATATCAGTGAGAGAACAAACGGCCTGCTACAGCCTACAGCTACCTCAACGTGTCTGGACAACGTAGAGCGGGGGTCAGCCCGTGCTGGACCCTCAGGCTTGTGATGAACCTTCCAGTTAGACTCTAACTGGACTGGATCTCTCAGCACAGGCCTGAGGTCCTCAGGTATGATCTGCTGGAACAAACGGGCCAGGAGTACAGAGAAGACAGGAGGACGCAAAGTGGTAATTAAAGATTGATGCTGACGAGTCAGACAAAAGAAGTGTAAAGATGAATAATGTGAAGATTTCCAGTCTGCTTTTGCCATCCTGTGATGGGACTGATCTTTTTAAAGCTGACCACAGTGAAAAAAAGATCTATATTCTGATAGCTATCATATATCATATCATCTTGAGTGTTTGCCCAATTACTTTTACAGGACTTGGAGAAACTTTTTTCAGTATAGTCTTTTTAGGAACCACAACTTAAAAGAGGCGGTGCTCTGTTTGAAAGGTTAAAGTGTAACCAAACCCCCCTCTTCTGGAGCTAACTCCGCCCCATGGCTGATTTTGAAAAATGCCAAAAACGTGGGCAGTGACCCGAGTGAGGGACGGAGGGAGAGAGAGAAGAGCATTGAGGGGGAGGAGTCTAGGACACTGAGCCTCACACTGATTAGACAAGAGGGTGATGAAAGAGTAACATTTGTGTAACCAACATGTATAATTAGAATATTTTCCACCTGGGTCACAAATAACACCCATTGACACTGGGTTACACCTGAAAAAGTGGTTTAGCGTTTAGTTACACTTTTGGCGGTTGGTGGAAAAAAGTCCCCTCAGAATATGCATTCATAAAATGAAGTCAGAAGAGGAATACTAATGGAAGCGACAGACAGGAAGTTAGCCAAAACCCTGATGGAATTTTTCCTCCCCCCCTACTCAATTTAGACCAGTCATATGGCTTTGTGTCTTGACATGGCTTCAGACTACAGGAGTGTGCACACCAGTTTTCACATGCCTCTCATTCCTGGAGGCCTCATCTTAACAGGTGAACGTTCACCATCTGAACACCAGGTGGAGCCGCTCACAGTCACCCACCAGCACACGGTTGGATTATACATCACATCACATGCTGAAGATCAAGCCTTCACAGTATCCGACAAGTAGTTTCACCACAGATTTACATGAATGAATGTTAAAAATGGATTCAAACAGGAAATGGACATTTTGTCACGGATGCAGGAAAGAAGGAGCAGTCATTAGTAGAAAGGTCTGAGTAAAGTTCACACACTAACTGCAGGACACATCAGTGTCCAAAGCATCCAACACGTGTGCAGCAAGTAATCCACATCATGTGCTTTAAGTCAGTGGGTGAGCAGCACTCACAGTATGAACCGACAGGCTCATACTGTGCTGGGTGTGACTGCACTCCAATAAAATAAAAAAAAATGCTTCCTTTGCTGCTGTTGGAGGAAACTGCATAATCAAACCCAGACTGTGGGTGTCCCTCACTACCTGCTTCACATTCCACAGCAACAATTCAGTGGACAGAGGGAAAAAAAACAACTGGTGGAGATGGTGAAGGGTAGGTCTTTCTCAGTAAAATTAGACTCTCGCTGTCATGCCAAAGTCATGTATTAACCACTTATCAGCAATTATAATACACTATGATAATATCCTGTTAATAGCCCACTCTATTGTGTTCAGAACTGGCCCAGAACAGAGCTAGCGCAAGAACCACTACTTCAGATGGTCTTGATCAAAACCGACAGCTTAATATCCAAGTGAACCAAACAGTAAAGTTCAATGGAGCCAAAACAAACAGGTTAGGGTTTAAAACCACCCTGACTGTACACACAGCATTTTTGACATCCATTCTTTTTCAGGGCTGAACAAATAAAATCAGAACTAGAAAGCACTATGCCAAAGTGATACTTGTTATCCTAATAATGTATTCACATATTGTTATCATTTGGTAGTATTTAAAAAAACACAATGGAAGAGGAGAAACTAGAGGAGGGAATCTCTACAGTAGGTACCTATGTTAAGAGTGGTAGTCATAAAAAAGGTGCATCTCGTTTTTTCTTTGAAAGCAACATGTATTTATCAATCCATAATTAAATACTGAGATGTTTTCTCAGTAACACAAATGGAAAAAATGTGTAAACATTTAACAATGTCCCTCAAACAGCAGGATTTTCCAGAGCTCATTCAGTTTTTAGTTGGATATTGATACTCCAATATATTGCCTTGTGTCATGGCATGGTATTGTATTGATTCTTTGTACCCCTTTATTAATATCGACAGTGGTTTTGTGTTGCATTTAAGCCAACCACTAGTTATCAGGTGTTTGGCCTTTTGGTCTTGTTCACTAAACAGTATATCCTCTTAGTAGTATAGTATGCCAATATATTGTATCGTCATCATATATCTCATATATTGAGATATATACAGCTCTGGTCTATAATGGAAGCAACACAGCCTGAGTGACAGGTGCACACAGGCCCTACACCACAGCCGGTTACACTGCTGTTGATGTTTTTTTGTTTTTGTTTTTTTTAACCAATAAAGACCAGGAAGGAAGACGTGAAGGTCTACGAGTATTTAGGTTACCGTTTGGTGCTGGCTGCTGCGGGTGCGTGTGGTGACGGGCGTCTTCCCTCGGCTCCTCAGCGGTCTCTCCACCACTGGAATTGGTTCAGGCTCCGGTATCACCTCTGCTACAGGTTCTGGTTCTGCTGTCACTTCTGACAAAGCATAATACAGTCACACACAGTCACAAAACCGACCAACCTCAAACATTATTTGCTGTATTGCAAATAATAAAAGAAAACAAAGAATGTCAAGTGCAAGTCAAGAGTGTGTCTTACCATCTTCCTTGTCACTGTACAGGTCTGATTCAGAGTGGCCATTGTGGTTGACTTGCTGTGGTGGGAGAACTGGTGTGGGCCCATTGTCCAGTAGCTTCTGCAGCTTCTTCTCGTACAATTTGCGCGTGGATGCTGAGGAACAGGAACAGACACAGTCCTCCATGTCAGCAGCACATCACACTAAACGCACTTATGTTTACAAGGCTGAAAAGGCCTGACATGACTTTAAAAACAAGAGTGACGCTCACTGATGATGTTATTTTAAGAGGCTTAGACCGATCAGGGTAGTAAATCAGTTCAATTCACTGCAATTTCTCTACAACTTTGAGTTTGAATGTGACTGCCATTTTATTACACTCAGTATCTGAGCACAGTGTTCATCTTTTCAAGAACTTTTGAGTGGTCAGTGTGAGAGTTATACGTGGACTCAAGGTCTGAAATTGACTTATTACTCACACACACACACACACACACACCTCATAATTCCATTATAACTTTTCTGCATCATGTGAATCAAGTGAGCTGAGTGAAGGAATGACACTTCTGTTGCAGAAGGAGGAGAGTAGCCAGGTTTTCACACTAAGTGGCAGACGTTTTTGTCTCTGCGATCTGTGATGTGAAGCTGAAAGAGTGGAGATGGTGCTCCCAACATTTCAGATTTAATTTAGAAACACCCCCCTCCCCCCAAACATTCAGCTGACTGGGGTTTTACTTTTAATTTCTAACATGTGTTTTTACAATTACGGTTTTGGGCTAGAAAGGGGGCTGTGTGTCTGCATGTCCTGCCTCTTGCACTCAGAGAGAGACAAATTCAAGGACTTTCCAGAACCAATTCCCTCAAATTTAACACCTGAATGTGCTTAAATAGCTAAACATGTGAGGGCATTTGCAGCATGCTCTGCATCTGGCCAAGTGAATCTTGGGCAAGTCAGTCTTCGTCATTTTGGTTTGATGAGCCAGAGACCACAGACTTTGCATTTACCAGGCATCAAGGAATTTTCCGTCTCTTGCTTAACGTTACTTGCTCATTGTTCTGCATGGAATCTCACGCCAACAGTGGAGAGACGGTGTACAGTGCACACAACACCGCAAATAACTCCAAATTTGTTCGGTGCAAGCTTGGTCTACGAACAACAAGCAATGCAGGGTGCAGGAAACAGTAGGTTGGCAGGAGACATTTACCTTAATTTCCAAAACCTTGGGGAGACCTCTTTTATGTAGGTTCTGGTATCCCTCCTTACTTCTATTTGTTCCTGATTTGTCTTCTTCTGCAATTTGTTTGAATGTCACCAGTTTGAGGTCACAAACACAGTCCAGAAAAAAAACCCTTGGGTCCTACATGACATGTCATTGGCTAACGTGCCAAAGACTTGTGAATTCTGTCACCTGTGTGCATGTGTGTGTGCACAGTGGAGGCCATGTGGGACCACAGCCTTTACTCTCACTAGCCTGCGGCTGTTTCTGCCAACGTTTGGACTCACCCACGACTGGCCCCACGTCCACGCCGTGCTTGAGCAGCTCGTCCCTCAGGCCCTCGTCGGTCAGCACGGTCACATCCACCTCGTCCAGCTGAACCTTGTCTGTTTTCCTGGTGGCTTTCTGTTGGAAAATAACAAAAAGCAGCCCAGTCAATGAAGTAATTGTCGAGTACAGATAAATAAATTAAAAAAAAAACAACACTCATCAGGGTCATATTGAGGACTGTCATTGATTTATTTTTGTCCCAAGGCGATGTAAACAGCTATGTTATGACATCAAAAGCATCAGCCTACAGCATTTGTCTCTGGGTGTGTGCGGTTTGTGCAGCATCTGTGACACTACACTACATTCACATGTGACACCGCCTGTGTCTCCCTCTGTATATTTTTATGCTTACAAACAGGGATCAACATGAAGATTTGTCCAAGTCAAGTGGAATTTCTTTTTAGGTTTTGTAAAAGTGAATTGACTAGCTGCGCAGGTCAAGTTTAAAGTCATGGGGGTTTATTATTTCAGAGCTACTCACACATTCTAAAGTCAAACCTGACTGCCAAGTCATGTTTGCAGTTGTGTAATTCACAGAAATATCTACTCAACTACAGCCACGTTTGACTTGAGACAAAACAATCCTGTTGCACACAATACACCAAAGTTACAACTGTGTACACAGTAATAATAAAAGAGACAACGCCTCTTAACATGGCTTAAAACAAACAAAAAAGGACATTAATATACTAGCTGCTCATTTCACACCCACCAAGTGTGTCGCACCACGTTTGATTGTTTGCCACTTTACTTGCTGCAGGGATTTTGTTTTACAGTGGAGGGGAGGGACAGACTATACGTGTTGTTCAATCACGAGTTACTGAAGTTAAGCATTTAATTGTAGTATTTTTCACCATTCAATGGTTATATTTTATCAGTTACCAAACTAACCCAAAATCAGCAAAACATACGAGCCTGGAATGCATGACGTTTTACACTAATCAGCGCGCATATCTTTATGTTGATAACATGGTGCCTAGCAGCCAGTTTCATTGGTCTATTTCTATTGGTCTATTTTGTTATTTCTCATTCCATTGCCGAGACAAATAATAAAACAAGTCCAAAAAATGTCATTCCCTTTATGGCAAGCTGAGTATGTCGAGCTTTCACACACACACACACACACAGGAGAATTGTGTAGGTAGACTCCACCATTTAGAAGATCCCACAGCTGTTTCATGTCATGCACAGGCAGCACATGTGACTGGGAACAGCAGCTTTCTTCACTTTTCTAAAATGAAGTTATACAGAGATTTGAAAGAGGGGAACAAGCGGCAATTTCTCAGCAGAGATTCCTGCCATTTTGATTATCCAATAGTAAACAACCAGCTGCCCCTCCATCACTCAGCCCACAGGAAATTACTGTGTTTGAAGCCAGCGGCCTCTGAAATTAACTCCTGGGTCTCCTCCCTCACGGCTGAACAAGGCTCTGCCTCTGAGTAAATACAGCAGACACGCAAGAAATGCTTTGCAGGTCTGTGACGCAACAACGCGAGTTTAACATGCCAGCCATATTTCATAGCATTATATTTGCAACTGACAGAAACATGTTGCAGGAATGAATGAATGAATGAATGAATGAATGAATGATTGATTGATTTGAACATGGTTTAGTGTACAGTGTACCGTAAAGGTGGACATGGACTGCAGGGCAGTAATTGGACACACATGATTCTGCAACACTGACTGGGTGTATTCTCAGACAGGATATCGACACTGATCTGCTGTTTCCTTTGGATTTGGCCAGAATTATTTCACCTATGCATAACTAACAATGTTGCGTGACGCGATTTGGCCAGAATTATTTCACCTATGCATAACTAACAATGTTGCGTGACGCGATCTGGCCAGAATCATTTCACCTATGCATAACTAACAATGTTGCGTGACGCGTTTCTCATACTTTATCCAAGAAGCTTAAAAACACAACTCTAAACCGTGGAGCTGAACAAATAATGAATTTCAATTTGAATTTGGAATTTTAAACGCTCACAGCATGTTATGTATGAATGACGGACCTATGTCACGATCAGAGACTCCTCACAGAAAAGTTCCTCCAGCAAGGATAATGACATTTTTTTACCAGAGCTGCAACATTTAATCAATTATTGATTGTTCTATGTTCTAGTTTCTTCACTTCTCTATTACAGTAAACTGAATATCTTTGGCGCGATATCCTGGCACATCAATTATCGTATTGTACGACGAATACAGACCTATTGTCCATTGTGAGCTATTGTAAAAACATGGCGACTTCTGATATAAACATTTTAATTTTTAATTTCTGCCATAAGTTTCACACACTGATTGGACCTTCAAAAGAGTGCTTTGTTGTCCCATAAAACGATCTACTCAAAGACTGTCCATGCTGATGTGTCAGAGAGAAACACACAGACAGGACTGGGACTGAATGTGAGGAATGCAATGCGCTGCCACGGTTCAAAGCATAGGGGGAGTGGGGGAGTGGGAGAGAGAGAAAGAGAGAGAGAGCTCGTCTGGCTCTCAGTGGGCCCAGAGCAGGGCTGGGTCTGGATATGAGCCAGACGGTTTCTTAAGCAAACTCACACTGCAAAAAGAGGAGGAAAAAAAAAAAAGGAGGGAAAATGGAGCCTGAGCTCCCTCCTCTGCAGACCACACCCTGTTGAACTGTGAGCTCACAACTTGGCTTCGCCCACGGCTCTGTGGAGTAAACTCACTACGAACACTGTCACACTTTCCCTTACAACTCCTCACCAAACGGAGGACGGAGTGGTTCCGCGGCGAGACATGCCAGGACGTGTGGCTGCATGATGTAACAGAGTCTGAATGAGTTAGAGTTGGAGTGGTGTGTGGTTTGTGATCGGCTACGTTAGACAATTAGTAGATGTCATACGTTCTTCATAGTAGAGCACCGTGGTCGGGGGGGGGGGGACTTTCATGCACAACAGACTGAAAGAATTTGCGCCTTTAAGGTTCACTTGAAAAAAATGCCTGTCGGTATTTAAAAAATGTCAGGAATGACTTTTGGGTGCCGTGTATCCACCTCCACCTCTGACCAGCAGCCTTTAATCACTGCCAGGTGAGCTCTAGCTAAAAAGATAAACAACTGTGACATTACAACACTGCAGTGCATCAGAAAACAAAGGACAGGCTAATTACACATGACTGTGTGTAACCACAGCCTTGACTTTTTACTACACACACACAAAGACGCGCAAGCACATGGTGGCAGTCAGAGCAGAGCAGAGAGTCCTCCTCCTGACAAAAGCATTTCCACTATGACGATGGCAAATCCAATAAGATCAGTGCAGCAGCTGTGCTGAAGCTCTAGTCTGCTCTGAGCCCTCAGTCTTCAAAGTGCCTGTAGAGCAGTTACAGCGTTTTGCCTCTACACACGTTAATATGTAAGAAAATAGCGACTGAGAACATGTGAAATTCTTTTTTTCCTTTACTGTTGATTAAAGAATTATGATCCTGTTTAGGTGCATCTCAAACTATGGCTCACAATAGCTGTGCTTACAAGTAATCGGGATGAAGTAAACATGCCAATCCGAAAACTCTCCAAGCAGATTTAATTCCAAACAAGAGGGCTGGTATATGCCAATCGTCAATCAGATGGGTGTTGCAAGCATATCCTCTTTGTTTACACAGCTATTCAAGCGTTTTTCCGCAGATTACAGGGAATAGAGACCTGACCGAGGATTAAATTGTCAAATTAAATTATCCGAGACTAATCACGTCAGGCATTCTCTTCATTGTGACCGTCGGGTCCAAATATGTCTCTTTGAGAGCAGATTCTCCATCAGCTCTAATCAACTAATAATCCTCTTTTAACTCAATCATATTGCCAGTGAAACATCACAATTTCCTGGAGTGAACAATGTCTCGTCTTATCACTATAGTTTTAATGCTACGCAGGACAATTCTGCAGCCTATGCAGTGACGGCACATAACAGATTATAGCCACATTGTAACATTACTTGTTGATTTTACAGTTGATCTAGCTCTACTCCAGCGGCACTGGTATAATTTATGGGAATAAAACATTCCAATTTCATAATACAATTCACATTTGCAACGTCCATTCCTACTGAAAACAGCTGCTTCGCAGAAGTGGGAGCACACAAAGCACGTATAGCTGTATATAATCAAGAGTTCCTTTAAGGGAAGTACAGCAGAGACACTTTTATAGCAGGCCTTTTTTTCTCCCCCCAACCCGGTCCCTCTTCACTCCCACTCTGGCAGGCCATGCACTTTGTTTGTAGTGACACTCGCAGCCGAGTGAAGTTCCCTTTGATCACAGTGTCGAGTATAAATACAGCCATCACATCTTCATGGCAGAAACAGAAACTTCCCGTAACCATGTTTTTTTGGTTTGTTTCTTTTCCAAGTAAATATATTCACATAAAACAGGAAATACAAAAGATTATCATTCATTACCATTCTTAAAAATGGTAAGATTGGTTTCATTTGCCTTCTCATTTTCTCAATATTTTATTATGTTCTGTGCAGTTTAGAGAATGTCCACAGTTTAGTTTGGGGTCTGCCTACATTTATTTTTGTGAATATGAACATTTCCTGGGAAAAAAACGTCCCATCTAACTAGTAATGTCTAAAATGCAATACAGACAATCTATAATATCCTTAAATGTTGTTTACTCTTTCTGGTTTGGCACAACGTTTGAGGTCAGAAGTAAAATTAAAATATATCGCAGCTCGCAGCAACTAAACAGGCTGCAAAATGCTGGTCTTTACAGAAACACAAAGGCATTCTCTACAATTTAAAAAAGAACTTACAAAGTACAAAGCAGTGAAAAAAAAATGAATATTTCTGCTGTTGTCTAGCCTAGAGAGGGGAACATTTCACCCATGACACAACTGACGTTTAAAGTCAATAAGACAATATTTAAAGTTTACATTTGCAAGGGTTCGCGGAAATATAATAATCTTTTAAGGGAGCGTCTTTCTTGTCGGAGCTAACATGGCGTTGCGCCTGCTCATTAAGCCAGCACTTATGCATCCACTCCACTCAGTGCTATATCATGTTTTGGGATCATACTCATTGTGGCAGAGCCTCCACGAGAACACCCAAACAAAATGGTAGTGGAAAGAGCGAGTGCTCAGTGGGAATAGCCCAGTCTGTGTGTGTGCTTTACCTTACAGCATTCCTGTTACTACAGCTTTAAATTACCTCTGTCATATCATTTACTTCACAGTTGAATGATTCAAAGTTGTCTATATAAACCCACCCCCCCCCTACCCACACACCTGCACAATCAACTGGTGAGACTTGTTTGCCAGGGGATGCTGAGAAACCTAATCTAATAAGTCATGAATGACGGCTCACCCTCACTATCCCCACATCACACAACACACACAAACATGGAGATCAGATCAGATCTGCTGCTGCTTCAAGTAAACACCCAGGCGACCTTTACCTATGCAAGGGCTGGCGTTTCATTCTGCGTAACTTGCAGCACACAAAAAGCTACTGTTCCACGACTGCAAACAGCAGCAGCACAAGAATGAGACAAACACACACATGCGTCACCACCCACATGTGTGACATGTTGTTTCTCATTCACCACTTTTGATTCGCTCACCTCCGTCACTCTGTCATCGTGTACAGACACGTCCTGTGGCTGCACACCTGTTTCACACCACGCTTAGACCAGGCAGCGGCAAAGGACAGGTGATGCACAGCCCACAACAATACAGTGGTGAATGAGGCTGTTGTATAACCAAAAAGGGAATATAAATGAAACCTGGTATGCATTTAAGTGACAAATGTTAACGATAATTTGCCAAGATAAAAAGGGAAAATTAAGAAATGTAAAGCCATGGACAGTGTTAGGTAGATCAGTGTTAAATAGCGTTATATTCTGGCAGCCATCAGTGATATGAGTGCCTTAGGACTCCATCTATTTTATTTAATTTTATTTAAAAAGAAGCATACATTTTACACTGAACACACCTGCTGTCCTCACTACCACCGAGTTTTTCTGATAGCAAAACATTTTAATTTAACAAAAATAATCCATGAATTACTCAGTGTTTGAAACTATAGCTGCACCTGTGGTGACCAACTCAAGTTTCATACGAGGAAACACAAGACGAACAAAAAACACATTAGGGTGCGACACCAATATTCTCTCAATTTAATATTATTCTCTCCGTGTAAACAAGACAGCGTCACGTGTAAAACCAACTTCGAGGCCGACTTCAGAGACTCAGCAGCATTAAAAGGCCATGTTTCACGAGGAATTCTTCACTGAGGTTTGATAGCTGTGAAGAAGGCAGGGAGGTCCATGACCGAGGTGGATTATTATCGTTGAAACAACAGAGCAATGCTGAGAAAGCAACACATGGAGCCATCACAGAAACTGGGAAATTGAGAGCAAAAACCCTATGGTGACACAAAAGTCATTCAGTGCTCCCAGCAGCTGTTTACACATGCGACAACTGTATTCTTTCAGATTCAGGACGGGATCCCATTCCGTGTAACAGGTGGAGTCATTGTTTCAATTGGTCCGATCAAAAAAACTGATTCAATTCCAGTGTAAAAGAGTAAATCGTGAGACCCACCCGTTCAAACCCTGCAGACAACACAAACCTGTTTTGATCAGTAGATAAAGTCAAGGCTGCTGTTGATTTGCGGCTATTATCAACAGTGATGGTGATACAGAGCTGTAATAAAAAAGTAGTGGGGGGGTAGTGAAAGCTAAAACTTTTGAGTCTGGATTTGGCCTCAAATTCATTAACAAGTCTTTTGTAAACTGATCAATGTGCAAAGCAGGAAACTAACAAAGAGCATAAAAATAAAAATAAAATGAATGAGCCAACTTTCAAAATGATGGATAAATCGACTGTTGACAAGTAGATGAATTCCAGTTTCACTCTCAGCTTTGGTACAGAAAGTTACAAAGACGTCTTTGGGGCGTGGACCTTCCAACAAAACAGGGTCCATGAAGGGAGTGTGAGGTAAAAACCATTCAGTTAATTTGCCATTGACTAGAATTGTGGATTCATTGGTTGATTGAGAAGATTGCAGGGCTGCAACTTCAGATTATTCTGCAATTGATTTGGTATAATTTGCCTGGGTTTTTTATATCTTAATATAAAGTTGTCAAATGTACTTCTATGTACAATGTACTACTAATGTTTTCTACAATTAAATATACATTTGCAATAACACACCATCTGTTTAAGGAAGGTATCCACTACTTCATGTGCTCTTGTGTGATTCAAATTTGAGTGACATGAAAACTCAGACCGATTAATCGAAAATTGTAATAATTGGAAATTACTTTATTAGCGGATTAATGATCGACGAGCTGTTATGAACTGATTGGACTTTGTTCTAGCGCTAACATCTGGTCATCATTTATTACTAATATAAGCATTTTAACATGACGTTACTTACGATTAATCGACTAATGTGAAAGTACTCGAGCTGTACATAAACTGGTGACAATACATTCGCCACTTCGAGTGAAGTTACATAAACTTAAACCGCTAAACAACTTGAAGCACAGTGTTTGGTGTTGCTGTGCGAGTTTGTGCAAACAACAGAAGAGCACAGACATGGACATGAGGCTGCTAACGAAACTCACTCTGCCGGAGGAGCGGCTTCTGTTGGAGATCACAGGCGGCGGCAGCTCCTCGTCGCTGGAGAAGGCGTCCCATGTCGCGGCCGTGTCCATGGCGAGTTTCTTGTTCTGAGCGGTGAGGTTCTTCAGGTACAGCTGCACGTATACGTCCTTGGTCGGGTTGCCGCCGGGTAGCTCCACGTTGTTAGCCAACAGCTCGCTCTTTAGCTTGTCCTTGGTGAGCGAAGAAGGGTCTTCCAAGTACTCTGGCATGTCGGCGTGCAGACTTGGGGACAGAGGTACGGAAGCGCGGGCTATTTAGCTAGCTAGTACCGAGAGGGAAAATAGGGAAACACAGAGGGGGAATGTCCTCCCAGTTAAACGGCTAACCAGCGCCTCTTGCTGGAAGTCACTGGTAACGCAGAACTATTGGCGACGGGGGGAAATTAGTTAAATCAAAAGTAATAAAAAGTGAATAATAATAACGTGACGAGATGCTAAACACGTGTCTTCCTCCTGTCACGCAGAGGGAGGAAATGAAGTGTTTTGGAGGAATGAAGAGCATGGACAGTCATGAGGATGACCAGACCGGAAGTGATTCCATGTAAGGAGCGGCTCCCATTGGCTAGTCGTTGTTGTAAAACTCTTCCTCATTTGTGGAACAAGCACGAAGGCAACTATTGAAAAAGAGCCCCGCGTCACGTGATCGCGACACGCCCATGGACATGCTCAGCTCTTCAATCAGTGCAAGTTTGAATAGGATGTTTATCCCATTCCCCCTTTTATATATTTGCTTTATTCAGTATCGCTCTCTTGGCGCCACAGCATATAACAATATACATTATCTATTAAAACACTAAAATAAAATTATTGAAGAAAGAAAAAAGTATGAAAAGGGATGGGGTAAAGAAAATCGTACGTATGATTGACAAAACTGTCCTTTATTTGGACCGATTTCGAGTTACAAAAATCTATTATTGTTTTTAAATTCTTCCATGATAAACACTGCGGGTTGACTTTTCAACTATTAAATAATTTTTGTCACAAAAATCAATAAAACTTAGATACAGAGTAACCTAGCAATATACATAGCTTGTCCATTTTCCTTCTATTAATAACTATTTAAACCTTCATTTTATGTTCACTTAGCTTGTTGTGCTACTGTTGTATCCTTTATTTCTATATTTTTTCAATTATACTGTCACAAAAAATTGTGCATCTGCATTACGTTGCAAACAAATGACCCATTTGTCAGTCAAACGGTCCCATGCTTCTCCAGCCAGCAGAGATGAGAACAGAAAACAACACCAACGCCACTTTGCTCTTCTAGCATTACTTTCAAAGAAAAGAGTAATGCACAGGTTTATTTTATCACTGGACACAAATGAAGACAGAACCCAAAATGGGGAAAAGAAAAACCCAATGACAATTCTTCCCTTTCCATTTTGTCACGAAACAATATTCTTCTTTTATTCGGACACTAAACATCACATACTTGACCAGTATGATGGCGGCGAATACTCAAAGCAAGGTCTCTGAAGAAATGAAAGCACCTTGAAGCACAAACTGTGCATCTATCACCAGTATTCTTGTAACTATGAACTGAAAACAAAAGCCTTAGTCCAGCTCATTCATTACCTTAAATGTGGAAACCAAAATTGAGCTTAGCATCATGTGATTTGGGGGAATTCAGGGGTCAAGGGTCAAGGGAAGTTAAAATAACTTTAAACAGACAGACAGACAGAACTGGGCTGAACAGAGAGAAAGCAGGCAGCGATGGATGTGACACATTCACAGCTCTACTGCTTTACTCTCCAGCCCATGCTGTCCATGTGACTACATAAAGTCTGTGTGTGTGTGTGTGTGTGTGTGTGTAAGAGAGAGAGAGAGAGAGATGGTTGGTCTATGACAGACAGAGCACTCATAATATCCACATCAGTTTCTGATGGATGGAGATGCTCTGAACTCTGCTCCTTGCTGGGGCCTGATAGAACACACTGGAACACCTCTTGCTTTTCCTTCTCTTCTTCCTTTACGGTTCTCATCTTGTTTCCAAACAATAACTGCTTTCTCCTCAGGCTTTGATCTCAGGCGGCGGGTTGTACAGTGGCTCAGAGTTCTCTGTCCCCAGGTCCTCTGAAGAGCAACACAAGACAAGACAAACACACAACGAAAAGAAACAAGAAAATGAGAAATCACTATATCCAATAACCATATAATAATATATCCAATAACTCCGGAGCACAAAATCTTTGTCAAAAGCCTCCTCAAAGTCAGCCAATGGTGAGGGCAGAATTTCAGGGTCAGTTTTCCAACTCGAAAAGAACAAACCCTCACATAGGATTCCAAGATGGCTGCCACACAGGAGCTAGAACTTTGTGTCCTTGTTCCCCCCCCACCTTCTCAACTAAATGGTAATTGTGCATGTGGCATCTCAGTTCTGTCTTCCAATATAAATGGAACACACAATTAATAAACCATTATGCAGCATCCTAACTCTTTTCTCTACCTGCCACTCGCAGGTACATACTTTAATACTACATAGTGTTAAAAACACAGCTGGCATTGAAATTATTCTGCCCCAGTGTCCCATTATTGTCGTCTTTATTTATTCAGAGTGATTTGAAAGCCCATTCGGGTGGAATTAACATCCATCTCATGTGATCCAATCATCAGTGCACCACTTCTAAGTTAATCAGTTCAAACTTTGCATTGGAAAGCATCTACCCTTGTCTCCAATGACCACTTGTGATCCGATTTCACTCCATGCTCTGTATGCAAATTCACGCTTAATTAATCAATTACGTAATTTAAAAACAAGAACTGCCTCATTGTGATCAGATTGAAGAGATGTGAACGGGGCCAATAGGCACACTCATTGACTTGTGATGCGTTAGAAAAATTAATTTGCTGATGAATTGCCATTAATCAGATCAACAAAAGCAGTTTGTTAATATAATTATTCAGATGTGTCAGTCTTCAAACAGATTCCCATCATGGCAATGTAAAAAATAAACTGAACTCAAAATGTATGGAAATGTTGGCATGATAGGGTATTAAGTGTAGAGAGCATAAAGTTGCAACATAACTTGCAAAACCTAAGGGATGGATTCACTTTTGAAAGACATTAAGCGCTAATTTACAATATTAACACCTTTTTAAAAACTAAACACTACCACATTATTTTCAGACTCTGGGACCAGCAGTGACAAACACGTGAAGCTGGATTATTACCAGGGAGGACACACTTCCACAAGCCGTAGGTTTTTCCCACCGCCGTCTGCCACAGTCGGAGGGTGCCGTCCTCGGAGCCACTGGCGTACAGCTCGCCGTCTGGACTGAACCGCACACAGTGCACTGGACCAAAGTGGCCCTTATAGGATTCTGCATAAAAGAGAAGCAGCGACAGTTGGGAGGGTTAAAGATCAGACTTTTTGGTGTACATTTTTAATTGTTTCCCCAACAACAGTGATCCTGTTTTACTTCATTGCTATTTTGTTTTTAAATAAGTAAAACATAACAGGAAAGTGAAGTGAACAGGCAGGAATGTTGCATATTTATTCCCTGCAGTATTTTAAAGTGGGGCACCCTGCCTCAGCTCAACTACAGAGCCTCAATTATCCACATCCTACTCACCAAGCTCTTCCTTAGTGCTGTAGTCAAATTTATAAAGCTTGAAGTCTTCACCACCGGCAACAAAGAAGTCCTTATCTGGGTGGAGGGAGGCCGAGTTAATGGGAGCTGGAGCCTCCACAGTCTTGATCAGGTCCAGGCTGGAACATGAAATCATATTCAACAACAATGTCGTATAACCAGCAATGTTTAATCTTAATCTTTAATCTTATATATCATCTCCTGCTATAATGCTAATTTACAAACTTCATTCATATCACTTTGGGGAATGAGACAAAACTACTTTTCATTGCAGCCAGCACATCGCAACATGTGTAGATCTGACGTGACTGCATGGGAGATTTCAACAATCATTCCACAGGAGCTTCTCAGGAAAGAGCTACACTACTACATTTTCATTTTAAAAAGGTATCTTCTATGTTTAAACCTGCTGCTCAAACTACTACAGATCTGAGCTAAAAACACTGCAGGCTCCGTTTCTGTATGAAAACTACAAAACTGCGTTTGAGTATGGATGGACAGAAAAAGTCACAACACGGGCACACACGTGCAGTGTACATGAATGGTCAATTGATATGTTTTCAGTACAGAAATGTAAAAGTAAAGCTGTAGCATTAGTTATAAGGCATCTCGAACGTCTCAAACTCGAACTTATAACTCCTTAATTTTCTTTACTTACTTCATAAGTTAAAGCGAGAAAAAATTAAACTTTCACATACAAAAGAGTGCGGCTCTAACTGTCATCCTAAATGTAATGTGTTGTTGCCCTTACCTCAGAGCATCGTAGAAAGCAATCGTCTTCCCATAAGTGATCACAAGAATCTCTCCATCAGCCACATACTCCATGCTGCTCACTGATGTTTCAAACGTCAATGTCTTCACCACCTCTGCGGAGCTCCTGTCCCAGAGTCTGACAACACACACACACATACACAGGGTCAGATGTGATAATTGTGATGCACATGCAAGTCAAACTATGAAAAGCCCTCTTCACCGACTGACCGTATGGTTTTGTCATCAGCAGCTGAGAGGATCTGCTTATCGTCATTACACCATAAGGCTTTCTTTATGGCTGAGGTGTGACCTGCGATCTCCTGTGGAGCTGAAACACATGGGCATTCATCAGTCAATGATCATACAATCCTGACTGGGTTTAATATACTAGTAATTTAAGTCAGACCTGGCTCCATTAGAGGGCAGTGCTGCACTGACTAATGCACATTGTACAGGAAATAATGAAGGGAAGAGACACCTTTCAAATATGTATATATACACACACTTTATATATAGTGCATATGCATATATACAGTATATATAAATAGAGGCGGAGTACACCCTGGACAGCTCACCAGTCCATCACAGGGCCGCATAAAGACAAATGACCATACACTCTCACACTTGCACCCACGGTCAATTTAGAGTGTCCAATTTGCCTAATCCCCAAATATAGGGTTAGGGCTAGTTTTTGTGTGGGAGGAAACTGGACAACTGGACTGGAAAACCCATGCACACACAGGGAGAACATGCAAACTCCATGCAAAAGGCCCTTATTCATTTTCATATTTATTTTTACATTGAAAATAAATACAGATATTGAAATAAGAACGACAAAGAATGACAGATTGAAGTAATTGAAGTGGCATTGTGTGAGCGAAGGCACGAGCAGCTCTGTTAGCAATATACCTGTCACATTTGTATTTCTTATCCAAACAACATAAAAGTTAAATGTACCTATAATTTAGACAGCCTCTTGTTTGACATATTCACTTACCTGCTTCTGGGCTGCTGAGATCATAGATCCGCAGAAGCTTGTCGTTTCCTGCAGTTAGCAGGTAGTTGCTATCCTGCGGGAGACATGGCAGAATTAAACTGAGAAATCATATTAAAACAGAGAAAGCCCTCAGAGAGCACAAATGTGTCTAAACATTGACTCCTTGTTGTAACCTGTAGTGAAAGGGTTAAAAATAAATAGACAAAATATGTGCAGGTAAAGTGAGATTTGAACTGTTGCAGTGCACCTACCTTAGTAAAGTTGACCGTCTTGACTATGTGTTTGTGTGCCAGTGTGAGGACCTCGTCTCCACTCACTGCATCCCACACCTTCCTGAAAAGTGTAAAAAGTCATGTTAACCGACAGTAGTTGACTGTGACATGGTCAACTTCTGGTTTCTGAGGAGAAGACGAACTATTTGTAAAAAAGAATTTACAGGTAATAATGCCCTTATAATGAAACTTGCTCATGTAAGTGCTCAATAAACAAACATGTCTTAAATTTGAACTGTGATGACACCAAAACCCGTAGTGGGCGTTGAGGAAATGTGACATACAAACAAAAATCAAAGTACAGCCTGTCTGGCTGATTGAAAGAGTCCACTCACGCTGTGAAGTCAGCGGCGGCGGTGGCTGCTTTGGTGGCGTCTGTGTTCAGAGTGGCTCCCCAGACAGCACCTTTGTGACCCAGAAACGTTCCGATCCAGTCCCCTGTGTCTCCCTGGCGCAACATGGGCTTGCCATCTGAGAAAGACAGGAACACAGATGTTACACCTCAGGACAGTGGAACAGCAGCAGATGATTGGACACATTATCTGTGAATGAGGTTGGGTACCAAACTCTATTGTTTTACCGGTACCAGCTAACTCAAAACATAACATATTTTACACACACACATATACATGAGTTATTGTTTAATAGTGTTTTTTTTCTGCAGCGTCATTATATTTATAAATACTATGGACTCAGTGTGTGCGCGTACATGTATGATATGTATAAAAGAATTAAGAAGAGGGAGAATAAAAGTACAGGAAATGGACATGGATTCAAATGTGAGACAGTACCCATGGGCTACACCAACGTTTGGATTCTGCCATTTGTTAGATCACCACACTGTCCACCACACTACTGGTTACATGAGCTATTTCGAGTAATGAATTTCAACCATTATGAGATCATTAATGTGGTTAAATATGGCTATACAACTACCAGACACCTGTTGAAATAAGGGTTAGACTTGTGCTTCACAGATAATACAGGGCACAGATTGATGTCCACAGGTGTTAGAACGGATTGTTTTGTCTAGGGAACAGCTCATAAGCATTTTATTAAAAACGTTACGCTTTTACAGTGTTTATCTTACCTTTACAGGCGCTTATGAGGAAGTAGCCAAATGGAGTGATTCCACTGAAGGCCAAGTCAACCACAGGCCGGGTATGACCGGAGCAGGTGAGCGGAGTCTGTCTCATCGCCATGGTGCACTAGCCGGGCAGGAGACGGTTTATACTGTGGGAGGAGACGGGAGAAAGCTAGCGGCTAACTAGCTAGCTTGGTAGGCTAGCAGGCTAAGATAGAAGACAGCAAGCTAGCAGAGACACTTGCTGAATAATTCCCGTTATTCGGCAGGTGGCTGCTGTGTGGCCTGATAATAACTGAGTATTAACTCCAGAGATTTGTCAGATTAAATGACACGTCTCCCTCCCAGTAAAGGACTGGCTGTCGTGCTAATAGCTACAACATTGCAACTAACTAGCAACGTGCAACACCGCTCAGCTACCACACAGATGATGTAGCCGGTGTTCCGCTAGCCACAACAAGACTTGCACTTCCGGTGTGGTATCTTTCAAAACAAAAGCACAAACCTCATCAACTAAAGCTGTTGACTCACTGGACAACTGGTTCACTATTAAATAAACATAGCACAATGAAATGAACCATATAAATGGTACAATTAGTTAACATAATGCTGTTGATTAATCGAGTCGACTGTGAAACTTTATTTTATTCAGGTTTTTTTCAGACAGTTATTTTTATTACATTTTATTTAATTTTACTGTATTTTACATGTCAAAGAAACACTGGACACATACTTCTTTTATTTTAAACTGACTTAGCAAAAGAAAATAATTAATCTAACACATTTGGTCTGTTATAAGCACACTAGAGCACACAAACTAACACTTTTAATAGTCATTAAAAAATAAGAAAGTTTATTCAATTTACAGACATGTCATTTAATTTCCTTATTCTTGAAAACCATCCCGTGACCAACGAATTAATATTAATATATTTTATGGCATAACCTATTACCTACTATCACAGTCTATTTTTTATTTTGAAGGCTTACCATTGAACCTGGGCCACACGGTGGTGTAGTGGTTAGCACTCTCGCCTTGCAGCGAGAAGACCCGGGTTCGAGCCCCGGTTGGAACAAGGGCCTTTCTGCATGGAGTTTGCATGTTCTCCCCGTGTGTGCGTGGGTTCTCTCCGGGTTCTCCGGCTTCCTCCCACAGTCCAAAAACATGCAATGTGGGGATAGGTAAATTGGACAATCCAAATTGACCATAGGAGTGAGTGTGAGAGTGAATGGTTGTTTGTCTGTCTCTGTGTGTGGCCCTGCGATGGACTGGCGAACTGTCCAGGGTGTACCCCGCCTATCGCCCGATGTAGCTGAGATTGGCACAGCACCCCCCGCGACCCTCTGGTGGAGGATAAAGCGGTAGATGATGACTGACTGACTGACCATTGAACCTAATGTGAGGTAAACCACACTCATCTCCTGTGTATGCTGCCCCCTACTGGACAATAATGCTTGACGTTGCACTGTGTGCAGCGCCAGCCCCAATCAATCACAGGCAATTTACACATTTTAATGAAACAGTTTAGTCCAGACAGATAAAAATAGTCTGGCTGGATTTTGTACGTGCATGAACACTGAAGACTGAAAACCATGATGCAGCAAAAAACAGTACATAAAGTAACACCAATGATGATAATCCTGCCTGGCTTATACACTACCTAGATGGGATTGATTTACTGTAGAGTAAATGTGGAGCCCAATAGTAAGTGGGAGAGCTAATCTTACCTTCAGTCTCAGAAGCATCATTTGTTGCCTAGCAACACAGGTTCTACCAGTGGTCTCATCTGTTTAGGGTTTTTAGGGCCTGTCAGAAGGCTCCTCCTTTAGCTCCTTTGTTTTAGAGACCTGGCTACAGCTGTTGTATTATTACTAATTTGGTGTCGGAACAGGCACTGACCAATGGTAGTTATCTTCACCTGGAAACCTATCTTTGATTTTGACATTACTGACTTTCATTGAATTACCCTTTGTTTAGCTTTTAGCCCTTGAGCCACTTAAAACTGTGTAAATAATTGACATTGTCACACATCATTAACTGTGATAACTCACAATGTGTTTTTGGTTTTAATGTGAAAGAAAACTCCTTGAAGTGTGAGTATAGAGAATAGTATTTACATGGGGAAATATGGTTAATTCACAATAATATGGCATAAATGAAACAAAAAAAACCCTGTTAGAACACAGTAATATATGGCATAAGTACACTGCAATTTACAGTAATTAATTAAATGAGGGTAACGTATATGTATCCAGGGCATTGTTTACTGTGAACATACACACACAGTAATAGTGATTGTGAATGTGCAGCCAAATATACCTTACAATGTACAGTGTATTTGCTCAGGTAGAAAAAAGAGCAACATAGTGTATAGATAGTGACTGTATAGACCCGAGATGCTGCTGCTGCTGCTCCTGGAATTTAAAGGTGTGGCTTGTTGTGGATTTTAACAATATAATATATCAGCCTTTGAAACATGAGGTACATGACATGAAGGAAGGCTGGTACTCAGTGGAAAAGAAAACTGTGCGTAAAAGTGGCCAGTGTGATTTGCAGAGGGCGCGTACTGCTCTGGATCCCCTGTGTTTGACTGTATGAGGTGTGCTGTTGTTGTTGCTGCTGCTGTTGCTGCTGCTGCTACTGCAGGATGACAGGGAGCGGGGAAGGTGCCTTGCTTCACGGCTGCAGGCAGAGATGGCGCCCTGATGCCGGTGAATAAGCAGAAAAACAGAGCAGAGGGAGGGACAAGGGATGCTGCATCATTCAGAGCATCACATGGCAGCAGATGATGACAACGCTCTGTGGATCTTCACGGATGTTTATTGTCCTTTGTTTTCCTTCTGCATGAGATTTGGAGCAGCAGTGTGAACCTGACAGGCGAGGCGGTGGTGGGGGTTTGTTGTCTGCCTGCTTTCTCCCTCCTCCTGCGGGGCTCTCTGCTCATCCGACGCAGGGAGGAGAGGGCAGCAGCAGCAGCAGCAGAGGGAGGGAGCGCAGGGGCGATGGCCGCCGGTGGAGCGGGATGCGGCGGCGACACGGTGGAGGAGTGCCGGGTCGAGGTGGAGCGCCTGACCCGGGAGCTGGCGGAGGCCAACCGCGAGAAGATCCGGGCGGCGGAGTGCGGGCTGGTAGTTCTGGAGGAGAACCAGAGGCTGAAGCAGCAGTACTCGGAGCTGGAGGCCGAGCAGGAGGCGCTGAGGCTGGAGCTGGAGCAGCTGCAGGAGGTGGGATCAGCAGGGGTATGGCTCGTTACTCGAAAAAGTAACGCATTGTTTGTTATAACTCGTTAAAGTCACGTCATTGCTGAAGCCCTGGGTGAACCGTTAGATACTACAACAGCCCTCTGTTACATTTGGACTATTGTTACTCAAATACGTCTAATAACTGATTATACCTTGATACAAGCTCATGATGGTGTAAGTTGACTCACTGGCTCCTTGTAGTCAGCCCAACCACAACTGCTGGAGTGATAACAAAAGAAAGGCCCGGCTTATGAAAATGGAACATAAAGCCATTATAACTGAAAACAAGCAAATAGACAAACGATAAAGTACAGGATCAATATATATACAATAGACATGGTGACATGGTGAGTTGCTGAATTTCAAAGCAAGCATCATCATCATCATGAAGAGGAAAGGCACTTTTAACTCACTCTGAACGTGTCATGGTTGTTGGGTGTAAGTATTTCAGAAACTGATGATCTACTGGGGGATTTTCACGCGAAATATCCAAAAGTTCTCTGGGTGAAAATACCATGTCATGTTGTGAGCAGAAGCCACTTTAATAGGTACACATAAGAGCAAAAGAAGTGACCAGTCAGGGTATAATTGTGTTTGTATGTGGAAAAAACCTGCTGTATAGTTTATAGTAATCCCCATGTCTCATGAAAATGAGTAAGACGTACTGGAGGTGACTTAGATAATACAAAAGTGTTTGACACGGTCCATTCTGGTGACTAAGATGCCAGTCGGTACTGTATCTGCTGATGTCACTGCTGATTTATTTATATTTATATTTATATTTTTATATTTATTTATTTATAACAAAGAAGACGAATATGGCAACCCTCTTTTTTGTTTTTCTTTTTTGATATTAAGCGGCAAAACAATATTTTTTATTCTTATTGCTGCCCAGAACTGGCGACTGTCTGTCAACCAATCAATGAACTGCACTGTGTGTAACTCCACCCCTTAGGTGCTGGACTGCTGTGCTTGGTACACCAACAGCAGAGTGTGAAATATTGGCATGGTACACATTGGTTACATTGGTACCCTTTAAAACTTTTGCAAACCTCTGGCCTCTGGGGGTGATTTACTCCATTTGAGTCTGGTAATAAATCTCAGCGAGTGATGTTGTTCTGATCAATCTGCATCAGAGGGCAGCACTTTCTCACATGTATAGTAATGTACTGTAGAGAGACTCCATTTCACTTGTTTGTTCACTGTAATTCAGAGTGGAATCCGACTCAGAAGATGAGCTGTGCAGTATGATGAAGGTCAGTGTGTGTATCTTTGAAGTGTCCGGCAGCCGCAGTACTGGGAACGGTTTTCGAGTATATTCAGCAATGGATATCTTGATGATCAGCCAGACTATCATGTGATCAATGATCCCATGAGAACATGACTTTGGCTCGAACTAAACTTCTGCTCATCCTCTGTTTACAACACTGACCAACGACAGGGCAGCCGGGCAGCCAATAGGAGCTCTCTCTCTCCCTCTCTCTCTCTGAACTGCCCCGTAGGTTGTCTTCCTTTCATGAGCCAGATTCCCTCAAGGCTGTAAACACAGCCTGAAGGAGGCACATTAGGTCTATTTGTATCTTAGATCACTACATTTGCATTACACTGAAATGTAATCATGGAATTAATTTACCTTGAAGAGACGCTGACTGATGACTGAAAGCAAGACCTCAAGACTTTATAGTGCACTATATGAGTGTTCTTTAGCCAGAGCATGCACTGTTTACTGTATTTAAAACCAAGACATCCATCCATCCATTGTATGTAAACTCGCCACACAAAAAATGTGTTCTCGCGTCCAGTGTGAATGTAGCATTAAATGGGAGGTGTTGATGTTCATGTAGTATTAAAAATGGCCCAATATTAAGTGGTATACTGATATTATGTAGCCAATAATAATAATAATAATAATGATGATAATAATAAAAAATATAAGATAGTGAAATGCCCCCGTTGGTCATGGGTCCCGAAGCAGGTTCGCTTATGCCTTGGTATGCAACATAAAGTAAAAAAAACAAACTTTAACGTGAGGAAAGATTTAAAGGTACGCAGCAAAAATCCTGATCATTCCTCTTCATTTTTAAAAAATCTCAGTCCCACAGGCTGAACCCGCCCATCTCCATTTCTGCATCACTAACTCAGTGCTTCTCATTTCACCTTATTGGAATGAATATTGATCCCCCCCCCCCCCCCCCCCCCCACACAAGACCTGCTGTCCGGGGAGAATGGTTTTGTTGATGTGCAAGAAATAATAGAATTCTAAATGAACGTATCATTAGTTTCTAGTGGCATTTGTCTTATGCTTTAGCGATCGCAGCCATTTGAAACATCACAGTTTCAAAAAGCTGTTGCTCTCCCTTCTCTCATTACATTACAGTGCATCGGAAAAGCCCGATTAAAGCTAAAGAATCATTTAAAATGATTTGTGGCTGTGTCAAGAGACAAAAGTACTATTATAGTGTCGCTGCACTTGACCCACCTTACACTGTATCGTCATTGCAGCTCCCCATGGTGGCGCACACCTGAGCTGAACTAACATCCGGCACAAATGAAAGATGAAGCTCTCTGTGCCAATCAATGCCATAGACTCACGTGGAGCTAATTAGCAGTGAGCTGCAGCGGTAGCTCTTTAGAGCCCAGTGGTGGAGCTGTACAGGGGGATCCCTCCTGCTGCAAAGTGTTGCTTTTAAAAAGAAAGGGAGACGCCGCTCTGATTGGTTAATTGCCTGTTTTCCTCACAACACCCCTATGATTAACTAAGAGAATAGAATATGCCATTTGATTTGAAGCATTAGGTCCATTTGCTTTGGCACAAATGTCCGGTTTGTTTGTAAAACCAAAAGGCTTTTAAAACGTATCAGTGTTAATCTTGATCAATATTACCCAGTTTGTTGCTTTCACCCGATTCATTGTCAGTGATGGCGGCAGAATGAATAACTGTCTGGCAACAGTGTATTTTTTAATTCAGCCTCTAACTAAATCAAATATATTCTCATCCAGATTTTCATGACTGATTGAATTTATGTGATGAATTAAAACACGGTGTACCAGAATGTATATTCAGTGCTGAAATCCATCAAAAAAAGTGACATGATTTATTTTCATTGTGGTTCTGAGCCACAGGAAACAGAGATAACATATTATTGTACTTATACTGTAATGGAAGACTCTTATGTCTCTTGTCTTTTCACTTTATCAATTGAACTGTATCACACTAACTTACTCGGCTTTATTTTATGATACGGGTTGAGCTTGGTTTGGACAAAGGCTGGGCTTGAATTTGAGTATGTAGTGGTCAGCAACTGGTGGTCCGTGGGCCAAAACTGGCCAGCCAACATTAACATGTGGCCCAGTAGATGAATTCCAAAATCAGAGTTTTTTTTAAAAGATACTTGTGTGTGTATATAAAACTGGACGTAGTCGTCTAGTTGTAAAAAACAAACTCCTGTCATGAAACTTTGTATTTTGGATGGTACCATAATAGTTTAATACACCCATACACATATTGTTCCACCCATATGTGCTGTGCGACATAGGATATATTCCTCTAACTTCGAAATTGACATCATGTTTTATTAAAGAAGACCTGAAAGTACCAGTTGAGATCATTAAGAAAATATCGATTGATGCTATAAATCAAAGTGGAAATCTCACTTTCCTGTTACCACATCCCTTTCATATACGGCGTTTGGCTTCGAGCTGCGTCGCTTCTTAAATGTACTCTTCTCAGAGCCTACGACTGCATGTGATGTGAAGTTGGAGGGGATGAATTCACGGCATGGAAACGAGTAGAACACAGAACTTCATTAGCGACACCATTACCAATATGTTCACCTCGTTAAAAATGCATGAAGCTATGGATTCAGAGACCTGTGACAGTGACACACTAGTCAGCCAATCACACTCAATGCACTTAGGTGTGCAGACGTGGTCGAGACGAGCTGCTGAAGTTAAAACCGAGTGTCAGAGTGATGAAGAAACAGGATTTTAGTGACTCTTTGAACATTTGAAGGTCACAAGGCGATCATTTAATGGTCATCGTGTAAGAATGAATGACAAAAGAGAGGACGCCCTCCTCATTCCTCACTTCCCCAAGTGCATGCAGTGAACAACGGTGGCATTTGAGTACTAGTAAGAATGGAAACAACACTCTTTCAAAATTCTCTCCACACTTTCTGCTGTTTATTTCTTCTACTTCACTACTTCATATGTAGAGCTCCGGATATCACATGACATCGGTCCCTATGAACTGCCATGTTTGCAGCCGATAGGTACGGTAAAAATGAACGGGTACAACCTGTCAGAGTTCACTTTAAATCCACGGAGATTGACTGAGTTAGACTGAGTATAGTATTAACCCTTAGACCACAGAGCATTTAGGTTGCTTTTTTCCATTAAGTCTGTTAAAAACGTATATACAGAGGCTAGAAGTAGTATAGTATAGTGCAGTATAACGTGTCTTATATACTTTTTTCCCCAGCACAACCTATAGACAATCTGACCAATAATGTAAACACACCTATGCAAAAAGGATTGAATTTGGGACATTTGGAAATATGTCATTGTTCAAAGTTTGCTTGGCTAATTTTTTTATGAACAAAAATGGTGTATTTTGTAAATTCTACTCAATTATCGCTCCCGTTTTTTTTTGCAATTTAAAATCAATCATAACTTTGACTCAACGACACATAAGAAGACTGCAGATGTGACCTATACACGCACCCATGCCCATATAAGGAGTTGTGTATTATTTCCACAGCAATTTACCAAGGGTGCACCTGCAGCAACGATTTGTGCCACTACGGGTTAAACCACAAAATTCCCGTTACTTGATGGATTCCCGTTGTTATGTCCGTCTTGTTCTGCTCGCTGTGAGCCCGTCTCCGACTGTTTTGACGAAAACAGTTGGCGAAGAGACAAGTTGTGTGACATCCTGCCTGATTTATGTGTTGTCTATAGTCTATAGTCTATAGAGGTGAACAGCGTAGTATCCTGCCATGGGGTGTTACTTTGGTAGTCTGACGTCAGCTACCGGAGCGTTATAAAAGGCATTATTCTATTGTTGTGTTAAAACCAAGTAAATTTAATTAGAAAGTGATTGTGCACTTATACAAACAAACTTATTGGAAGAACAGTATATTCAATTTCTGTCAGCAAATGGTCCTAAATGTTGCACACCGGACCTTTAAGAAACTAAGTAAAAGCCAAATTAGCAAATGTGATTTTGTCAAGTTCTGTAACTGCACTTGACACATTGTTAAAATAGAGTGTGTGTCCATGAACAGTAATAATGAGAGTTTGTGGGTGTGGCCAGATGACAGACAAACTGTAAGTGCATCAGTAATGCTGCCAAGGCTAAAAACAGAACAGGAGCGAGTGATCCCCATGGACGCTCCTCCTGCTCCTCCTGCTCCTCCTCCGTGATGTCACACAGCCAAAGTGACGCCTCCCTCCACGTTGTTATCAGACACTGGCTTCACGTCAGCGCTCTGCCTCCCTCTCTCACCGCCCAGCTATGATAAAGCCACCTGAGCTCATGGATCCTGTTTCTGTGCTGATACTGGAGGAAAAAAAAAAATCCATGATGGCAGCAAAAAAAACAAGTCGCTGTGAAGTAATTATGAGTCAAGGTGAAACACTGATTTGATTAAAAGCTGTGAGTGATTTGACTCCATGGTCACTTTTGTGACTGCATTTGTTACTGTTGTGTTCTGTGGATGTTTGGTTTTTTTTGATATAATACAAGATATATTGAACTCTGGTCTCCATCCATCTGCTCTCTGTTAGTTATGACTGTGACACGTTCAAAGAAGCACTTAAGAGCAGGCTGGATGCTAAAATATGCATGTTTATACAGTATCTGTGTGTGTGTGTGTGTGCATGAACATAGAGGCGAGGCCATTATCAATTATTAATACGAGTATGAGGTTATTTCTGAACACAGAGCTCCAATTTCAGTGTTTGCAGAATGAAAGTGTAGGGGTTGTTTTTTTTTAAGCAGGGAGTGATTGGATGGAGGTGTGGCATCTGAACTCCGCCTCCATCAGATGATGTCACAGGGATTTGGTTGTTTTTGTTTTTGAAGGAATAATTAGGGTTTATAACAAGCCTAATTTCTATCTTTGTCGCTGAATATTGCAGGCCTGTGATGGATACATACATTTATAATGAGTTAAAGTCCGTCTTCCTTCGGAGAAAGGCATTATTTCACCTAAAACTGTGGTTCTCAAACTGTGGTACGTGTACCACCAAGTGGTAAGCGGGCTTCCTCTGGTGGTACTTCAGAAAATTTAGAAATACTGTTCTACCTTATATAGATGAGAGAGCGTTGCGATAATTATCTTATTTACACCACTGTATTTTAACGTTGGCGATAATGGTGTTACTTCAAGAGTGATCAATATACAGTACAAACATTGGCTTTGATTTTTATTTGTATGCTTAATTTGAGAATGTTTTATGGCAGTGATCCATCTCTCAGAGTCTTTTTGTGATTGCTTTTTCCTGACTGTTTGTCCACCATCGTCACTTGTAATGAATCCAGCACATATTGCCGAGTACAGTGCAGCCAGTTAGACATGTATATGGATTTGAAGAGCGTCGCTTCCTGTCAAAGCGGTGTCGTTTTGTTTGTGAGGGTTGCATGGAGGGATTGTGTGACATGAGCTACTGGAGCTCTGTAGAACAGAATAGGAGTTTAGTTGAGGAAAAAAAAAGACAAGCCGCTTTGTGGTTTCAGCAGCAGATAAAACACGCGTATAAAACAACCAAAGTATCAGTGAAGAACACATTGAAATGAGATTAAAAAAACAAAAAACAAAGGAGAACACAAGCGACGGAAATGATTTTCTGCAAATAACAAAAGATACAACACTGAAAACAAGTTAAATTGTAAATAAATAAGTCACTGTCTTTGTTTAATATACACTTCCATCTTCTTCTGGTTATGGTGGCTGGGTGCAGGGTGGAAATGGTCGGTATTTACTGTATATCACACTTTTCTAGTCTTAAAGCTGCTTTACACTACAATTTTTGCCATTCACCCATTCACTCATTCACTCACACGTTCATAAGTGCTGCACATAGATGCCATTTCTATCACACGTCTCTCTCACCCATTCACACGCTGCCGGCACAGCTGTCGAGAACAATGTGGGGTTAAGTGTCTTGCGCAAGGTCACATTGGCATGTAGGATAGTGGACCTGGGAATCAAACCCACACCCTTCCATTTGAAAGACGACTCGCTCTACCACTGAGCCACCGTCGGCCCCACAAACTAAGGAAACTACTACCCAAAATGTCTATACTGAGTAACACGGTTGCATTTACTGATAAAGAGAACATAGATGATGTGCATCCAAATGTCTCCGTCTTCTGCTCTCTTTGGCTCTCCCTACCTTCTCTGCTGCTCTCTGTCTTTGTCTCTTGGTCAAAGATTAAAGAGGACACAGTTCTCCCTCGCTTGCAGGGTTCATATTGATCCATGCGTCTCAGAGCTGTTGACACAGATAACGGCTACTGTGGCGAGGGAAAATTGGATGGAAAGAAAAATCATGCCCCACAAATGAAGATCATTATTTCTTGTAGTGCTTCCTTCGGGGGGAAAGTCTCACTGGAAAGTCCAAACTGGACGTGGTGTTCGTGAGGCTTTATTTCAAATGTAGCAGCTTCACGGCAGATAAAACAACACTGTAAAACCCCAGTACTTTTTTTTTGGCAGTTGTCAAGTTGTGGGCCTGATTTATACTTCGGTGCACACAACAGAAATGATTTCTTTGGACAGGTAAATGACAGGCAATCTATTGCTCATATTGTGCACCTGTTGAAATGTCACGTGTCGCACCCTCTCACCACCTCCTTGTCTGGTGCTCCCATTATTATGTATAAATGAAAATACAGCCTTTCAAAATTGCTGGGAGAGAAAACAATAAATACACTACATATGAACCCAAAAGGATTATGTATGAAATTAATTTTCTCTACAATTTTAGTTAATTAACAATTCAGTTTCAGTTAGTTGTTGTTGTTTTTTTTTTTTAAATGCTAGCTTTTATTTTTATTAAATTTTTTTTTTTCAATTTTAAGCAAACACTGACCTTGTGTCCTTTGCTAGGTGAGTAAACACATTACGGTCTGCCAGTATTTTGAATCAAGGTCAGTTTGATTCAATTATACAACAGACACACACACACACACACACATATGCTGACACAGTCAGGTGCCTTTTAATGACATTTAGCACATGATGTCTCTGGATCAGTTGAGAAATATCAGAACAGATGCAAACTGCACTGTCAGTCTGTCCAATTATACGTTTACTTTGTTGTTGTTTTAACAATTCTACATTTTGGAATTTAGATGGTTTAATCCCACACGCTGGCTAAGCTACACCTCGCAGTGTTAAAACAATCGCATTATCAGTCACAGTTACTTCTAACCGTACCTTTTCTTTTGCCATCGTCATGTGACACTGTGTTTATTTGAAATTCCCCTGTAGAAATATAAAAACGCCACCAGAAAGCATTTGATAAGTTATGTAAAGCCACATTTTAAACAGTCGCAATTTTTCTTTTAGATTTTAGTTCCGGGAACTTTTTCTAGTCAGTAAGATGTTCCTGTAGACTGTTATTACTACAGTATTATTATGTTTTTTCCCCTGGAATCTGTGGGGTGTGTTTCAAGAATTGAACGTGCAATACTGAAATGTGTATGGAAAGCAAAAATAAAAAAGCCCTTGCACATGAACAAAATATAAAAATGCTGTAATGTACATCCCTAGATTTATTTATTGTTTTTTTATTTAATTTTTACGGCCTAAGCAGGACACTGGTGAATTCTCTAAATCAGGGGTGTGAAATTCAAATGACCTGGGGGCCTCACGCTGTGTTTAAAGGAAGAGGAGGTCAAGGGCCATTGTCGACTGCCACCTTTGCTCCAAATGCTGTTTTTAACTCCTCGCTGTCTTTAGCTGCTGCACCTCAAACCCTCTCTGACGTCCTCCCACACAATCAGTAAACCAGAGCCAATTCCGTGGGAAAATGTTCATTCTGACTGCATTAGTATGCTGACGGCGCAGCTGACTGATGACACAAGGGATTGAGATAGACTGAGAGAAAAGAGGAAGATGGATGGAGTGAAAAGGGGGAGGTGAAGCAGAGCCAGATAAAGGTTTTCTGGCGGGATAAAAAAAAAAAGAAGTGTTCTGTGGCTGTTCTTGATTAGATTCATTATTTTTTAAGCTGTGTTGTTCAGTCCTGTCCTGTGTGTGTTGAGTCACAGTGGAACAGTAGGACACTGTTCTGCCTCTCGGGCACCTGTTCCTCTGTCCTCATCTCCTCGTTTTGTGTTTTGGCCTCGTCCTCGTCTCTCAGTCTGGGACAGGATGAAGTCACAGTTGGCAGCGGCGCAAATAGGACACTGGTCTCGGTGAGAGAGTGGAGGCAAAATGGCAAATCAACATGTGGCCAGTTTAATCCTTCCAGACGTCACTTCCAGCTTTTCTCTCAAAGATAAATGTGGAGTAATTCCCCTCTTCATTTAAGGTTGTGTGTTAAAGCTGATTGTTGAGTCTCATCTCCACATTTTTAAACACTCTCAAATCACAACTCTTCCCACTTATGGTATTAGTGGAGTTTATAATTTTCTTGCCTCACAAATTTTTAAATGCCACTGTGGATGGAGGGATGGATCATAATATAATAATATATAAAAGTAATAACAATGTGATATTAAGTCATAATAATGTGATATTAAGTCATATTTATGAGATGCTAAGTCATAATAACAAGATGCTTAGTCATATTTGTGCGATGCTAAGTCATAATTGTGCAATGATAAGTCATAATTGTGCGATGCTAAGTCATAATTGTGCGATGCTAATTAGCAACGTCATAATTGTGCGATGCTAATTAGCATCGTCATAATTGTGCGATGCTAAGTCATAATTGTGCAATGCTAAGTCATAATTGTGCGATGCTAAGTCATAATTGTGTGATGTTAAGTCATAATTGTGCAATGCTAAGTCATAATTGTGCGATGCTAAGTCATAATTGTGTGATGTTAAGTCATAATTGTGCAATGCTAAGTCATAATTGTGCGATGCTAATTAGCATCGTCATAATTGTGCGATGCTAAGTCATAATTGTGTGATGCTAAATCATAATTGTGTGATGCGAAGTCCCTTATTCGATTCCAAGTCATATGTTTGAGATAGTATCTCTTTATTATGAAATAGCATCTCGTAAGTATGGGATATTATCTCAAAATGATGAATTAGTATCTTATAATAATAATGACTTACTATCTTATAATAATAATGACTTAGTATCTTATAATGATAATGACTTAGTATCTTATAATAATAATGAATTAGTATCCCATAATTACGACTTGGTTATGCATTCTTTTTTTTTCCCATGTGGCTTCCATACTAATCTGTGCTAAGAGTGAGAATTATTTTAAAGAAACTGCCACAATAATATTTTTTTTTGTGCACAGATTTGTAAGAAGAATTTGAAAGAAAATCTTTATGTCCTGTAAACAACAACTACATGTTATAATAGTTATATTAAATCATTATTATTATGTCAAGAGAGCTCACCATCTCATCTCCCGCCCTGTTTCAGGCCTTTGGTCATGCTTACTCCATCCAGCGCAAGGTGGCCGAGGATGGGGAGACCAACGAGGAGACGCTGCTGCAGGAGTCCGCCACCAAGGAGGCCTTCTACATGGGCCGCCTCATGGAGCTGCAGTCGGAGTTGAAGCAAAGTCGAGCCATTGCCTCCAATGCTCAGGCTGACAACGAGCATCTGAGCAGCCTGCTGCAGGAGCTCAGAGAGGTACAGCACAACAGCTCACGCTGTCCATCGAAGTTATTTCGTATAAAAAAAAGGTCCATGTTCTCCAAACTCAGAGTCTGTTATTTCATGAAAACAAACAGGAAGTGGATGAAATATATTCACATTGTATCTGACCACATGGTTTTTAATGCACCAACACATTACTCGTTACTATAAATCACTTTTACGCTGATTCAAGTCATTTTAAGTCGGTCGGAGGCAGCTTCAGCTCTCTGTTTTTGTCTCTGCAGAGTAACGAGATGTTGGAGCTGCAGCGCAGCCGCATGAGAGAGGAGATCAGGGAGTACAAGCTCCGAGAGGCTCGGTTGCTCCAGGACTACACCGAGCTGGAGGAGGAGAACATCTCTCTGCAGAAACTGGTGTCAACGCTCAGGCAGAACCAGGTACAGAGGAACAACAGAAGAGAAATCGGGATTATTAAGTGGTCCAGTCACGGCATCGTAACGTGTCAGACACGTTATACATTTAACCGGTATATCCACATTCTGTCCCTCGTTCAGGTGGAGTATGAAGGCCTGAAGCATGAGATCAAAGTCCTGGAGGAGGAGACCGAGCTCCTGAACAGCCAGCTGCAGGATGCGCTGCGTCTGAAGGACATCTCGGACACGCAGCTGGAGGAGGCGCTGGAGTCTCTAAAGAGTGAGCGCGAGCAGAAGAACCACCTGCGCCGGGAGCTGGTCCACCACCTCAGCATGTGTGACGTGGCGTTCACTGGCAGCGCCCACCTGACGTTCACCTCAGCCCCGCCCAGTGGCACCGCCACCCCGACTACTCTGCTCTCTCCAACCACAGAGGAGCCAACAAGGTGTGTACTGCGCAGAGATAAACCTATGTTTTGAATTAACCAATATGATATTTATCTGTCCAATATTGGTCAAAATCACTGGAATTGATAACAGAAAAAAGAAAAACGTAGGGATGCTTCTTCGTTTTTTTTATTGTGTGGCTGTTATTGTTACCCATGTCTTATGTCTTTTAATGTTTCTGTTTTTCTGTACTTTTATTTATTGCCTTGTGTGATCTTTTATGTCTTTTTTGAATTCTGTCTTTTATTTATTTTTCTGTACAGCACTTTGGTCCACTGGGGTTGTTTTTTTTTTTAAAGTGCTTTACAAATAAACTTGGATTGGATGTGATCATTGGATATGAGTGAGGCCGTGCTGCAGTGTGCATGTGAGCCATGTGGACCTCTTTTAAGATAAAAGCAGAAAAAAAAGCGCACAACAGATGAATTGAATTTTGTAAAATGAGACGTATCGAACTGATAACTTTATCAGTAGATGCTCAAGGCTGTAATATAATATCAGTATTGGACATCAAACCCTTCTGGCTTCAATTAAAAAATTTATTTAATCTGATTTACCAATTATGTTCTGGAGGAGCAGTAACTTTGGATTATGTGTGTAGGTTTAGGTTACTGGAATGTTGTGTTAAAGCTGTGGTAGGGGACACTTTTTGGCATTATTGAGCAATAATGTAATAATTATTTTTTGGATAATGTGAATTAGGTGATCTGAAAGACAACTAATGTCCAATAGCAACTGTCCTCTAGCCTAAATCTGGCCCGCGATGGCTTTGAGACTTTGACCAATCACAGAGGGACTGGTCCATTTGGCTCGTCACCTAAGCAACTGCATCTGCTCAGTTGTTCTCTGCTGGTTATAAATGAATCTCTTTTATGATTGGTGTGTGGAAAACAAAGTGAAAGACATGTTCTTATCCGATGTGCCAGGTGTAATGGCCACCTCCAGAGTGGGACGGGAGCAGGACCTGCGGCCAGGCCGAACGGAGAGTGCCGAGGCCCGGGGCGGAAGGCGGAGGGAGTGACGACGTCAGACCTCTTCAGTGAAATGAACCTGACGGAAATCCAGAAGCTCAGGCAGCACTTATTGACCGTGAGTCTGTTCCCTGACCACCCGTGCATAACGGAAGCTTACGTTGCAGAATGAAAGAAATACCAATGTCGGCTGCACTGGTTCATAAATAGCAGCTGTCTCCTCTGTAAAAAAAAACAACAATGCTTTTGAATAATTTAGTGTGAAACCATGCTGTCATACAGTTTTCCCACTGTGTAAAGCACTCTGCCTCTCGCGTTCCCTTTGTCTCGTTTTCTGTTCATCTTTCCTCACATCGTTCCGAAATCTCAGGGCTTTCCCTCGAACTTTCCTTACTAGTTAACCAGTGAATCAAACCTTGCTCAGGTCGCCCCAGAAATGTAGAGTATATTACATACATAGATACACGTATTGGTGTATAAGCGCCTTGCAGCTGTAACCCCTGCTCCTCTGCGGCCTCTCCGTGGGGCTGGGCTGCAGAAGAATTTATTTATACCTCTTCTGACACACTACACTATCGACCACTCCACAGTGGATGGGTTTCCATTGCTGCTGCTGCTGCTGCTGATGACCGCACTGGTCTAATGAATCCACTTTTTGTGCAGTATCTTAGTTTTTTGTGTTTACTGAAGTGGCGCTTCATGGATTTAGGTATATTTTAATCAGGTTTAAATGGATGTAAACATCTTAAAACTGGTTTTGATGGTGCTCACTTGAAAGGATTGTCTCTAATCAGATCTGAATGGATGGTTCGATTCCAGCGATCACAAACAAACGTCACATTAAAGGGATAGTTTTTTGTTATATACAGGTCGGCAGATTTGCATGGAAGCAGCAAATGGGGACAAGAAAAAAAAAATAAGTGTAAGGCACTTAGCAAAAGGCCCACATAAAATAATCTACTCTATCTTAAGTGCCTGCTATGGTATGAATATGTCCTCCACTTTACCTTGCTATTAGACAGCATTTTCTGACCAGATATTGATGTTTGTGTCACTTTGTAAACCACTCACTTCCATACAGTGTCAAAAATAGCAGTTGTACCACCTCCATCAATAAGTTTGTGTTACTTCTGAAGCTTTAGTGCACAGGATGTGTGCATGGTGCAACTGTCCATTTGATGCATTCTGTGGTACGTGTAGAGTATAGTAGAAAAAAACCCCAAAACAAAACAGTATTTGTTGTACTTCTCTCTTCAGGTTGAACGTGAGAAAGTAGCACTGATGACAAACCTGCAAGAGTCCCAGACTCAGCTCCAGCACACCCAGGGCGCCCTGACCGAACAGTATGAAAAGACTCTCCGTCTTAGCCAGAAAATCACTGCCCTCCACCGTCTGCATCGAAGGACCCTTCTTAACCAAGAAGCCCACAGCAGCGGCACCTCCAAACTGAATCCTGAGGAGCTCGACAGAGATAACGAGGAGGCTGAAGAGGAAGGGGATGCTGAGGACTATAAGAGTGAGACGCTGACCAAAAGTCAGGTGTTTTCATTCCAAACACCTGGCCTGGAGATCATGCAGTGCAAGTATCGTGTGGCTGTGACAGAGGTGGTGGAGCTAAAGGCAGAGGTCAAATGCCTCCGTGAGAGGCTGGCTCAGTGTGGCGAAGGAACTGTGGGGGAGAAGCCACATCGAAGAGCTGAGCTCCAGAAGCTGGAACTGCAGGTTGCGTCCTTGGAGAAGAGCTGCCGCGAAGGACGCGAGAAGGTACCAGTGACGGACAGATGTGGAGTGGGGCTGTGTAATTACAATAAAGAACATTAACCAGAGCTAAAGGATGTCTTTTTCTTCTTCTGTCTTTCGTCTTCTTTCAGATTTCTAGTCTGGAGTTGGAGTTGAAAGCAGCTCAGTCGGCAACCAGTGAAAGCCAAGGGGCGTTGAACGCAGCTCAGGACGAGCTGGTGACGCTGAGTGAGGAGCTTGCCCAACTCTACCATCACGTGTGTTTGTGCAACAACGAAACGCCAAACCGTGTCATGCTGGACTACTACAGGTCTCACTCTTCCTTTAATGTGACTCACTTACACAACACTTATCACCTTCACAGTGATGGAGGCCTTTTTTGACACAAATCTATCCAGACCAATAGACTTCTATCTAAATGAGTGGAAAGAGACCCTTAATGTCGCCTTTAAGGGTTGCTGGGGCATAAAATAATAATCATCAAATAATCGATTATCAATCAAAGCTTAAAAATTGCCTTTTTTGTCCACAGGTACTCTACTATGCATACGTAAGCGTTTAGGGCTCCAACCTCTTTTATACCTCAATACAATGATGTCACACTTTCAACTGTGGGCTTTCTTTTGTTCACTGGATTTGGCTCCTCCCACCGCAGCTCCTTAGTTCTATATTTGAACAAATATATTTATGTAATCACATAAAACTGTAACCAAACCCCCTAATCTGAGGATAATTTATCACTGGTTTTGAAAAAAAGCCAAGAAAGTGGGCTGGGAGCTGTGAGTGAAAGGGGTGTAGGGGGGAGTGGTCATCTGTACAATGCAGAAGTGCCTCTAGCTGTCATTCATAGCTGTTTTGAGTGTGGTAGCATTCTTTCCAATGAAATTAGCCACAAGTGACAACTCCAGTTGTATACATTATAAGCAACACTTATACTTTTGCCAGAGGCAATCAATGCAACGCGCTCAATCCACTCTCTACTCTTCATAACGCCCTCCATCCACTCCACTCTCTACTCTGCTTGACTTTGAATGAGCAGGAGCCAGTTTTATTATGGATGGGCGGGAGATAGGCCAGAAGAGGACGGTCAGTGACGAAAGAGCAGGGTACGGCTGGCCACCGTGAACATTTAAATGTAATAGCTGGTGTTTGGCCAGAGAGATAGTAGATACGCATATATTACAAAATGTTTAAATCAATTACTTTACACTACGCTGTCAAGAACTGGACCTGGATCAATAAACAACATTACTAGATACTCATATACATGTGCATTGGTGTTTAAACCTAAAATGTAGTTTAGGGGTTTAGTTACACTTTAACTTCAAATCCTTTTTCCATACTTGTTTTCTATTTGTTGAAATTAAGCTGAAACAGTTTTAACATCTGTGTGCTTGAGTCAGTGCAACAATGTATAAACACTCTACTATAAATGTGCAGTTTAGGTGTTATAAAGCAAATGATTGGCTTCTGGGAAGAAGCTATGTGTTATTCTCTCCCATCAAATGTCACCCGATAAAGATTGTCCAATCTTCCCTAACCTTTTACCACAGTATAAATACTGACGACAACGGTCTATTTGTAATCAACCATGAGCAGGTTGAGGGATTATTTCACCAACAGGAAGGTACCAAAAGAGATTTCTTTGCATCAGATATCCATTGAAATAACAACGTTTCATTCTTTCTTTTCCTCTCTGTAGACAGGGCAGAGGGCTTAGGAACGTCAGTGCCAGTCTCAAAGCCATGTCTTCGGACAACAGCAAAGTTCTCCTCACACCACGCCTTGCAAGGCGGCTGGCCGCTATTGCCTCGGCGACCTCAACTTCTGGGGAGTCACGGAGCCCCTCTGAGTCTCCATCCAAAGAGCCCCTGTGTAGGGAGGGTAGAGGGGAGGAGAAGGAGAGGGACAGGGAGGGTCTCCTGGTGCCACCAGAGCAGAGCCTACCAAGCTGCACGCCTCCTTCCCAGTCACCAAGTATCAGTGCCTCTTCATCATCATCATCATCATCATCACCTGCCTTGGAGCCACCTGGTGAGCTGCGCAAGGAGCCACTGAACATCTACAACCTCAATGCCATCATCAGAGACCAGGTAGAACACAGTGTTCCCCTGACACCTTTTCTCTCCTCTCCAACCTTTCTTTGCTCAAGCTTCTTTATTTGTCTGATTCTCTCCTTTATATTCCATGTTCTCCCCATTCCTTGACACCTCCAGAAAACTAATATCCTCTTATCTCCTGTTGTTCTTACCTTTGTCTCTCCTCCACACACTCTCTCGTCCCCCAGGTGAAGCACCTACAGCGGGCAGTAGACCAGTCTCTGCACCTCTCCAGACAGAGGGCTGCAGCCAGAGAACTGGCCCCTCTGCTGGATAAGGACAAGGAGAGCTGCATGGAGGAGATCCTGAAGCTCAAGTCTTTGCTGAGCACCAAGCGAGAGCAGATAGCCACTCTTAGACTCGTGCTCAAGGCTAATAAGCAGGTGAGGGATGAACAGAGGGAGGTTTTTACGGGTCTAAGGTGTAGCATTCAAAACTAGAAGTGCATTTCCTTAAGAAGTCCTAACTTTCAGCTGAGTTTGCTGTGATGGATTTATTGTGGGACCATCATTCAAATTGAATTGGTCTTCATCACATGGGGACACATTGCAATCACACCACTGGTTCTTATTCCTCTGCATCTACCTTCCAAACCAGATATTAGCACAGACACTCTAATGGAAAATGACTTCATTCTTAATAGGTTTGGTTATGGTTAGCTAATTAGTTTTAGAAGTATTTCAAAGAATATGAAGTAGATAAATCATCAAACTTTTGCTGGTCTACACTTCACTGAAACACACCACCCAATAAGGGTACTTGAAGGATTCAAGACTTTCACGTTCAAAACAGTTATACAGTTTTTTGAAATTGATATTTAATTTAATAAAGTTAGTCATTTCCTGTATATATTTTGTAGATTAACTTAAATTTAGATAAAGTTGTCATCATAAATAACTGCTACACACATGTATATTGCAAGCAAATCCAATGAATGTTTTCCATAGCAGCATATTCGGACAGTGTCTTCATGTCTTTACATCTGTATGTGTGTGTGTGTGTGTTTCTACTCAGACTGCAGAGGTGGCCCTGGCAAACCTTAAGAGTAGGTATGAGGCGGAGAAGTTCATGGTGACCGACACCATGATGAAGCTGAGGAATGAGCTGAAGGCACTGAAGGAGGACGCGGCCACTTTCTCCTCTCTGCGAGCCATGTTCGCTACCAGGTCAGACATAAAGCTTCCACTGCTCCCAGGTTATGTTAGATTAACAATGACAGTCTTAGGGCACAGATTTAGCAAATGTACTGCATTTCTCTGAGTCAGAAACTCTCAGAGACCTCAGAGGAGAGTCAAGTGTGGACTTTGTACATGAGTGGTATTATTTGGCCAGAAAAGTGACTTCATTTGATACCAGTGTTACTAAAATAAAGCCTGTTTTTGGACCCACTCTGTCTCAAAGGGCAGAAAAGCCAATCAATGCGGCAGATGCGATGTCAATGCTTCTACGGTTAGTCCATGTCACAGTGCCTTCCAGTCCAAGTGTCAAGTTCGACGAATATGGCCACATTCCCGAGAATGCATGAATGCACTTTTTCCTTAGCCGACGTCCACGTTTCTCTATTTTTGACACTAATCAGCACTTATTTATAGCCACTCCCCATCTTTTTTCTCATGGTTAATACTTCATTTCAAGTTGCAGCAGTGTGACATGATGATTCACTCAGTTTCTACTCACTCTTTTGTCTCAGACATCTGTGCAGTCAGACTCGCTAAAAACATGTGTGCATTTGAATAAAAGGCGGGAGGGAGGAGTAAGATCCGATCACATGTCGTCGTAGGAGAACAAAGGGATGACCTTATTTGGGTGCTAGATAGATCACCTCAGAGAGCTGGGGCCCCATGGGCCAAGGGCCCCTGCAGCAATACCATCTAAGGAAGGCACAAAAGCCCCAAAAATATCTTACAAAGAGATATGCTTATTGTCTTTTATGTTGAGAGTTAGATAGCAAGTTACTGATGTTAAGTATGTGTCTTTTGTGGGAGCAGTAACTTCAGTCATTGAGTTATTCTTTTATTTGGACTCTCTTTATCCTCAGGTGTGACGAGTATGTGACCCAACTGGATGAGATGCAGAGGCAGTTGGCCGCTGCTGAGGACGAGAAGAAGACTCTGAACTCCCTCCTCCGAATGGCCATCCAGCAGAAACTGGCCCTCACCCAGCGTTTGGAGGATTTAGCTTTTGATCAAGAGCAGACCCACCGCACCCGTGGGGGAAGGCTGACCCGAATGAAGACCAGCACCCCCAAAGTAAGTCTCCCATCCTCGACTTCGGCCTCCGACCTAGTCTACACTTCAGCTTTGGCCCCAGGCAACCTCGCTTTCTCTGGCCTTACTAGTCCCACATCAGTTGTTCTCGATGATTCCACTTTGTCGCTTTGCCCGTCTGTGGTCAGAGCAGCTCTGGCTTCACCTCTTACCTCTCCTACCACACATATACCCCCTCGCAGTCCATCATTACCAGCCATCACCTCATTGGCTGGTGCTGTAGTGCCGGAGAGCCCCCCATCTCTGGAGGCGCCCTCCACTACCTCGGCGCGGACCCCGCCCCAAACCCCTCTGAGGCTGCCTCACTCCCAGTGGACCCTAGGTGTGCGGACGTTTGTGGTCGACTCCCACAGTTTCAATGTCAACGTCTCCCCTGCCTTGCCCCGTAGTGTAGGCCTCTCCAGGCACAACATCTCAGACACACACCCATCTGCACCATCCAACACCACCACCACCACCACCACCACCACCACCAGGCCCACCCAGCCAGGATCTGCCCCCTCTTCTCCATACCGGTCCCCTCTTCTTGGGCTCAGGCGCTCCACGTGGAGCCCCACACCCCGAACTCGGCCCCTCTCTAGCCTGACACGCTCTCCTGTCCACTACACTCCTTCCTCTTACTCCTCTTCCTCCCACAGCTATTCCTCTGCATATTACAGCTCCTCCACTGCTTTTACGCCCTCCACCTCCTACAACCACACGTCCCACTACACACCCCTGTACCCCAGATACAGTAGCTCTTACCGGCCCCGGCATTGAACACTCTTACTTTAAATCCTTTACTGTAAGCCTTTTTCAGCCTTTATTGAAATTGAAAACTCTCATAATGCCTCTCTTTTCTTCACCTAAGAGGTTGGGGGCTCACAGAGAGTAAGACACAGTGGTTTCCTGTTTCCCAGTCCCTGTTTCCTGTGCCTAAGCCTTGGCCAAGGGGTTCTGAATGTTCAGTGACTTTGCTCAGGGAATTGACATAAGGAGCACAAGCGCCTTCCTTTTATTTTAAGACTGCTGATTGGTCAACTGGATGGCATCGAAAAAACGTTTTAATAGGGGGTTTTAAGTGTTCAGGTTGAGGCCACTCACACATTGAAAGAGATTGAAATAGACACAGAGACATTCAGATGATGGATGGACATTTGAAGGACTCTGTCATAGCTGTGTATGAGGGTCCTGACACATTTCAGTAAATACAGTCAGTGTAACATCCAATATGTTTTAACCAGTAGTGATTCTCATATACTATGTGTTGTATTTGGATGCTTAAAGGTGCAGTGTGATTCAAATGAACCAGGTTCCAAGTGTTTATAGCTATTGCAAATGGCCACACTCGAAGGTGGGGTGAACACAACACACACTTTCTGAGAGTTTTAAAGGCATCTATGGTGTAAGGCTACAACCACACTACCACAAAACTGATTTCTAACACCTGAAAACCCCTATCATGTGATCATTCAGTTACACCGGGTACGTGTATGCTGGTGTAAACAAGAGGCCGATTCTATTCTCTTTCGTTTTTGCTTAGTTAAAGAAAGTATTGAGATAAAACAATGGTGAAAACAAAGAACAAGGATTTCTATGCACAGTTGATGTGTTTTTAAATGAAAACAGTCGTAGTGTGGATGTAGCCTTAAACTCTTAAACTGTGGTGGTTGTAGTTGCAAGGAAAATATAAAAGAATTTACCCAATATTTTTTCATGCTGGAGCACATCTGGACAATCGCTGCAACCAAGTTGCCATGTCATCATCGTATCAAAAAGTTGCAGCAACATTGGACACAATTCCAGTATTTGGAATGGTGTAAGAGATGTGTGTTGTGAGTCATTAGTCAGCAAAAAAACTTATTTGAAGCATGGTGACTCCTTTAAGTCTTTCAACTTTGTTCGATTGATAATTATTTACCTTAAAACCCCCACACAGATGCACACACCCAGGTTATGATATAGTAGCTGTGGGTGAGGAAAGTTGAACTAGTATTCACCGGGAACTTTGCCAAAGTGCACACTGCTGAATCCATCAGTGTACCTCAACGACTGTTCTTCATTTCCTGTCAGTGGTTGTTGTCATCATCAGCTGAACCTTAAGCAAAATGTCTGTCCATCTCTTGCACCACCCAGTGGTTTGTTCTAATATAGCAATGTACTTAGCTATGCATGTTCACATTTGGATGCTCTTATACTGCAGACTTCCTTCCTCCCCCTTCCACATGGGAAATGTACCTGATGGAGGTGCAGGCTGAAGAGCACTCAAACATGGCATCTAACCAGTGTAGGATCAGCTGAATGTCATTGTCTAGTCATTGTAAAAGGAAGGCATCTGAATTGGAGTCAGCTGTGAGTGTGTGTCTCAGTGTGTGTCTCAGTAACTATGAAATACACGAGTGAAGTACGTGTTGTTTGACACAGTTAGTAGGAAGGTTGTTTCCCAACACTTCCCAACAATTTTATACATTTTTAAATAAAAACTACAACAATATTCAAAGCTGCTCTCAGTGATGTCATCTTTTGGGTCAATTGCTATACGTTGCCGTCGTTAACTTTCCTCTCCCTACGTCACGTCAAGCCATGTTTGGTGAGGTCAGGGCCTTTACGTATACCAACAACAGAAAGGGCTGTCTCTGTGGAGTGACTCATGATTAGATAAAGTGTTATCGCTCCTAATTTAGGCTCAATCCCATTTTATCACTTAGTCTTACCACTCAGTTTTGGGTGTTCTTGTGCAGACATAGTGTGTCCTGATTCATGTTGAGGCAGAGCGGTAGGGGGAGGTTTTAGGGCTAACTAGCCCTTCAAATGGAGATGTTCCAGTGGCACAATTTTTTGGGGGGGGTCATCTCAAAGCTAACGTTGATAAGCATGTTGTGTAGCTTCGCTAACCACAACAAAACCTGTTCGCAGGCTTTTATACATATCATAAAGTGGTCAGTTAGTATTTCTAGGCAAAGTTTCCACATTTTCCAGATTCCTACAGTCCATGATAGCAATATAACCACAATGGCACATTGTAGCTGGCAAACGCTTATGTGATGACGCACAACATTTTGAGGAAGTGTGTACTTCCTCAAGAACTGTCAGGAAGTTACTGACAGGAGCTTTATTACTAGCCAGTTAATTAGGAAAAAAAAAAGTGTAACTAAATGATTGAACTGAACTATTGTGACACACCATCATGGCTGACTTCAATGAGACCATCACTCTTAACAATGTAGCACTCTCTTGTGCCTCTGAGGCCATCCTGCAGAGCTTTGTCCAGCCACACGGAACTGCACCAAACTCAGGGAATGTGAGACACTTAATCTGACTTGCAATGACTTCAAAACCAAACTGGAATGACCATATAAGCGCCACGTCATATCTTTCACGCACATACTGTATCTTTCGGGGCTAAACTGCGCCAACGGTTTAAGTCGCGCAAACATCTACATCCATTTCTGCCGTTTCTATCTCACCCAGAGACTGACATCGGTCTCGTGTGGGTGACCATTAGAGAGATGAGAAGTGATAGTTGTTGTAGTCACACAAGAAATACAACCAATACATCACACCTTCACCCATCGGCCCTCTTGAATTTTGACTACACCTTCTTCCATCTCTTTTATTTTTTTATTTTTGGACGTTCAGACAAAATTTTGGCTACTGTCTCTGCTTCATTGTACGCTTCTCCAGCTTGTCGCGAAGACGCCTGGGAATTGATGTTTATTACAGTATTTTGAGGGTCATCCGCTTTTTTTATTTCTCTCTTTTTGACAACTTCATTTGTTAACGGCGAACAGGACGTGAGAAGAATTTCGACAAATAATGAAATTAAAAAGTGTTTCAGAAACAATTTACAGACCCTAGCGTTATTTTTTTGTGGATGTGTGCCGCTGGTTGTTTCCCACTTTCTAAAAAAGTGGTTGACTCTGTAGTTTTACCTTCTTCTCTGACACGTGGACTCATTGGACCTCAAATATAATCGGCTCCATTAGGCTGATGTGGTTCGTTCAATGCATCCTTATACTCCTGTGTGTGGTTCACTATCATTTAGTTCAACATACTCAATACCGTATTCCCTGTGTCTGTGTGTGCCTTACAGTATACAGTACTGTATATATGTACATATGTATGTATGTACAGATATACACAGTACGCACACAGTGTAGCTTAATAAGAAATACTTGCTCTGGTTATGTTTTTAAGTACTTCCTATACTTTTCATTTCCACATCTGAACCGTAGGCTAAAATATTGTATTTGGATTTAGTGTGAAATGCTTCATTCCGGCTTTGTCTGATTGAAACTGTAGATGTTTCTTTCTTTTTGTCTGGTTCGGTCATACAACACCATACAGTAGAATACAGCACTTGCCCCTGTCCCGTTTTGTTAACTTTTTTCCAATGTAAACATTTTTTCTCCCTCCAACACTGACCCCTTTAAATACCACTGGTACCACCTCCTTGTTTTCACATCTCTGTTGTCTGTTGACAATGTTGCACCTTTAAAGTCTACAACACATGTTTTATAATATGCAACATGGGGCAAAAAGTCATTTCACAGGCACTTTTATTTTGTAGATATGTGCTTGCCTGCTTATATTATTGATATTCTTTTGATTTTTTTTCTACTTTATTTAGTCTGCATCCAATTTCAAAGTGCAAATGGCTGGAGCAGTCATTTGCTGTATGCTACTGTTTGAACAATGATTTCTTTACGGTACCTTTTGAATGTTTGAGCATAAACTGTTTTTCGATGCACTCAGTGTTGGACTGAATTGTCATTCACGGAATTAGATACCACGTTTCCTCAAATAAAAACCAGAGGTCATTAAATCTCTGGATAAATAAACACCTGGTGTCTGTCATATAAAGTGTAAACCACTTGTATCCACTTTGCTTTATCATCCTTTAATCCCATCAAGCTGCTGTATATAACTGGGATTATTGTTAAAGAATCATTGTGTGGGATTTTAGTGACATCTAGTGGTGAGACTGCAAATTTACTTCCTAACTGACCCCTTGTCTCACAGCAGGAGATTTTAGAGTGGCCTTCAAGTATCGAAAACATGACCCTCTATAGAGTTATTGTTTTGTTCATGTAACTTTAAAATTTCCTGGGATTTTAAAGTAGAATATTTTTATTTTCTGCCTGGTCTTCACATAAATCCTTTAAGAAATCAACGTTTTCCTTCCTGTGCATCATTATAGGAGGCTTTTAATTTGAAATGGTGACAGGAAGAGTTGATTTAGAACTATACCTGACTCACGTGTGTAGTGCAGTAATATTAACAAGCCAATCCTTGCTCACTCAAAGAAAGTGCACTCTAATACCAGCCCTCAAGCAGTCAGGGTGTGATTGACCATTTCCTTCCTGCACCTTAATCTCCATTAATATTGACATTTGATATTTCAGCCATCGATTAGCACTGTGCAAAATGTATCATGTGAATAATTGTAAAAGTGTTGTGGCTCAAAGTGAACAAACTGTTGTCTTTTTGACGAGTTTGATCACTGATGAAACAGGATATATCGTGTGTAGGTGATGAAAAGTGGAGTTAAACTGAAGGAACAGTTGGCTGAGGTTAAAAAAAAAAGGAAGCCAGTGTGATCTCCTCTCTGTGATTCCCCCACACATTCACTCACTGACACACACGTCCCTGCGAGTCCCACAGAACACCTGCAGTGACATCAGTGGTATTCTGATGCTCTCCCCCCAAAAAAAATGCTGGACCAGTCTCGCAGGGTTCCAGCTAAACTTTAGCCATGGACTAAAGTTACAGAAAGCAGCATCACTAGAAAATGCACAAGCTGTGTCTCAATAGTCAAGGCTGCGTCCTTCAAGTGTGGAATCTTCATCTGGATGTTCATCTGGATCCCGTGTCATGGGATGTCCCAAATACCACACGAATTGTAGTTCTCCCTCACATGTTGGCCGATACATGTGGTGTATCCTTCCCGGATGACCATATCCCAGAATACTTTGCGTGCCAGCAGCAGAGCAATGAGGTTGGCAAGAATGCACCTTTCAGCTGTTTTAAAAAACTGAAGATAACCCTTCTGTTCTTTGTGAAGCACACAACATACAGGCTCGATGGAGACCGGAGCCAAAGAGACAAATCCAAACAAAAGAAGATATAATAATTACATAATGACATCAAATTTGCTTTTTTTTAACATTTAATATTGACAGGTCATTTGAACTCATTCGTCATATTATTTAAACAGGGTTTAAATATTTTTTTAAAGATTAAAAATGAGCAAGAAGAAGCACAACCGGGTTCATTTGTTGTTTTAAATCAGAAATCTGTGCGGCGAGTAACGTAGTTGTAATAGTAAAGTATTTGCTTATGGAATGAGGCGATTTAAGGGGAATTATTTGACTTGTCTATGTTTGTCTCTCGGCCTGAGATACTGCAGGATCTGCGTTGATGCTTCTACATTTACTGCAGTATTACTTAAAATAATATCCATCAAAAAAAAAAAAGACCAAAAAAACACAGAAACACTGAAAAAATGTAGGATTTAGGATGTTTTGGCTGATTAAGGGTTAAACCAACAGTCATTTAACTTCTCGGTGTACAGCCTGAAATCATTTATTAGTAGAGGAGGCTTGAGTGAGCTCAACCGTATCATTTCTCACAGCACTTGACTTCCGGCTCCTGCAAACTTGGAGGACGCAGCCTCGACTACTGGGACACAGTGACTGCCCGTCACATATTGTAATATTTGACTTCATTCTGTGGGGGCAGTGTTATGATCAGTGTTGGTTCAGGGCGCACGAGCCACCACAGAGTCCAGACATTAACCCCATTAAGAATCTTTGGTATGTGCTGGAAAAGACTTAATAGAGCAGTCAAACTCTCCCATTATCAATACAAGATCTTAGTAAAAAAAGAAACCATACACCCAGTTTTGCAATCTCCTCAATATAAAGTATGTTTCAATGACACAGATAGAAAGAAATGTTGTTTCTGTAACAGTGTCCCGTCAACAACCACAACAGCAGATTGTGTGTCTCCTCTTATTACAATGACATTGCAAATAAGTGCAATTTCAACAATATTATGCCAAAGTTGACCATTTACAAAAGGCACAAAACATTTAGCCACAGGTATCTGGAACTGAAAAGTTGGGGTTCTGGCCCGCAGGCTGTTGAGTTTTTTTATGCTAATCCACAAAAAGTTTATTTGTAAATTTAAAAAAAGATTGATGCTAATTTTTTTTTTGATATTCACCGATATTTAATATTGCCATGCAAAATACTGCAATATTTCACTGGGTCTATTTTTCCACCATCCCTACTAGACACCCTTACACCTGGCATTAAAAGGCTTTTTCTGGGACCAGATTGCAGTCAGAGAGCGATTGCAGTACAGGTGTAAATACACACCTGAGGACACTTCGGGAGGTGGTCAGAGACGCATTGCGACCACATTGAACAGAAGTGTAAACGCAACGAGGCTCCGATGCGCTTTGAAGACGACTTCTTCATACAACAGCACGACTTCCTGTGCGGCTAACGTTGTTGATATGGTCACACACAGTATTTGACGCTGTAGTCTGTCACTGGAAATCTCTGCAGAAGAAGAGGAGGGGTAAGGGGCAGTGACTGTGATCGGATGGCAATCAGATCTTGATGTGGACACCTGAGACACATGGTTAAATGCCAGGTGTAAATGCATGTGGTGAAGCGCTATCTGATCACGATCTGATCGCTATCTGATCACAGAATTCTAAAGCCAGGTGTAAAGTGGCCGAAAAGGCTAAAGGAATTGGAGGAATTGCAGAATTCCAGTTCTCTCTCAGATCCCTTGATTTAAGCTATCATGGCCCTCATGGAATTATTGATGATAGTAAAAAAAAAAGAAATCTGCCTACCCCAGCTTTAAATAAATGTAAAATATGGTTAAAGAGAAAAAATATAAGCAGAATTTTCCCTAAAACTCTGTACTGCCATGGCAACAGTATCAGGTATGATCATGAGTGCACTCATCAGTTGTTTTATAAAAAGACAAATGGATGATTCAAATTACCACACAGACATTTAAAGTAACAGATGTGGTTTACGGGTTTTTGTACAGTAAAGTGGCATTCTTATTTCAATTCCACAATTGCGTAGAAATTCTAATTATAATAAATGAAATCAAGGTAAAAACAAAATAAATAAAAAAACCTAACATATTGGTGGCACCTCTGAACTGATGTTGCTGATGCTCTTCACGCACTGACTGTGTCATCATTCAAAAGGTGTCACTAACTGTTTTAAAACCTTCTATTGTTCAATTTGAAAATGGTTATATATATACATATATGAACAAGAACTTAAAAAGAATTATCGTTCAACATCCAGATTATGTCTGTTCAATAAGGTTGTATTCACTCACAGGCATAATACATTCAATCAATACACTTAAGATGATGATAAACAAAATGAAAGGTATTTAACATAACCTACATACAACACAACACAATATGTGATTGTTTAAAAGGCATTTTGGAGGAAAACCAAGAACCTTTCACACATCGCCGTTTGGAAATGGGACCAATTTGAACCCAAACACCTTTGGAAGGTTTGAATCCTGTTTGAATATCCTGTGTAAATGGAAATGAAGTAAGGTATTGTGAGACTAATTGAGAATGTCCATCGTTTCCATTTACTGGACGGTCATTGGTCTTCAAAAGATTTATATTTGACGTTGGTGTAAATGATGTGTGGGTGAAAGTTGAGCCTTTGCTGTGTGTCAGTGTGTGTCTAACAGTGTGAGTCTCTTGCAGATAGTCAGTAGTCTTCTGCCACAGTGCCGCTCCTCGTACCCTCCCCGCAGCTGAGGGCTGGTGTCTCCTCACCTGTCCACAGGTAACAGCTTTCTACCTGCACTCTCACACTTTCAGCTTTCTTTTTTTTTTATTTATCTTTTTCTTTCATTTTCACCAAACTGTGAAAAATATTACATATGACGAGCACGCATTTAAATTAGATTAGAGTCACAGAACATGTAAGAAAAAACAAACAAATAACACTTTTATGTTTGAGTTTCTCAACACTGGAGGACACACTTGGTCTGTGCTCACTGAGTCGACTAAAACCCGATCCCTAACAAAAGTGAGGAGACTCCCTCTTCTCAACTCCCCATAGACCACCAGCAACACATTAAACATTTCAAAGATTCATTATAAACAAGCACAACGTGTCTGCTGGCAGTATGGTTGTTGCAGCAGCAGCAGCTGCAGTGACGATCAGGCCTCTTAAACCGGCATCGACCAATCAGCTCCCACATACACACTCACACCTGTCACTCAATCAAGCATGCACACCTGCAGCCCATCACACACTCACACACTCACACACTCCTATGAAAAAGGGAAACCACAGCCCTGAGGTCATAACAGTGTTTTCTCTCGCCTTTGTCTGCAATGCCATGAGATCCGTTCCACATTTTACACAACGTTGACCACAACCAGGTCAGAGCACGTTACCGTGGCAACATTATACTCACTCAGCATCAACAGTGTCCCTTGAGACGATGAGCATGCTCCAGCGCTGACCCTGGCGCAGTGTTAGTTCAACAAACTCACTGTGGACGTCTGGGACGTGATTTTTACTGTAAAGTCACAGAAAAGTGTCCTGTTAATATGGTTGATTTCCTCCTGAGAACCCTGTCTTAATTATGACACTCACGTACAACCTTTTCAACATTGTTTTTCTTGGCAAAATGGACATGGGGGGCGACCACAATGCTAAACCACAAACCTATAATATCCTATAATACCACTTGTGTGTTGTTATTAGCATGTAATTGATATATGAAAAGTAGACGAGTTGAGTTTTCTGGGTTAAAGGGTGAGTTCTTTTTGGAATAGCCACCAGGGGGCGACTCTACTGGATGCAAAAAGAACTCATTTTGAATGGAAGTCTATGGGAAAATGACCTTCTACTCGATTTACAACATCAGTAAACACTTTCCTGTTGGGTTAATGGTCTCAATCAATAGTTTTAGCTCTTCTCCAGTGGCGCAGGAAAATAGACAATAAAGCACTAGTTGCAGGTGACCGTCCAGTTTCATGGTGTCAGTCAAAATCACTGACCTTGAGGCTTAAAAATTGGAGTTCATTATGCAACTGGAAGGTCGTACATAGACGCTCTGATATTCAGCTTTAGCATGGGTCCTTGTTGGGGGATTGTCAACCAAGATGTCGTCGCATTGTCCGATGGGCCTCCCCCAGCCTACCCTGACCTCTCCCTCCTCTGTCCAGCAGCAGTGCGCCGACTCTCTTGGATCACTGACCCTCAGTCCCGCTCACCGTTGAGTGCCTCCTGTCCCGCTTTCCCTCCGCCCTCCCTGAGACACTGCTGACCCCACAAGACTCGCCTGGACATTTCTGTCCACAGGACCCTGTTTGCAACCGCTCACAGTGATAGCAGTGACTCTGTGTGTGTGTGTGTGTATTTCTGTTTACTACAATCACATGACACATCCCAGGTGGGTTTACTGTGGTGTCCCGTTTCATTAAGTATGCTCATCGATGGGTTTAAGCCTTCAAAACGTTCAGCTTTTCACATTACACTCAACTATATGTGTTTGTATTTACACAGTTACTATTGCAGCTTCTTCACGTCACAGAACAACATAGAAGACAAAGCACAAAGTGAAGCCGAGCAAAGCGGATGTGTGTGTGCATGAGCTCTGAGGTACGTTCTGACCCCAAATAAACTGTATTCTCGGTCACTTTTCTTTTTCTGAACCCTATCATCGTATACATGTGCACATTTGAGGGTGGTGATAGCCATTTCCTGACATTTAGGCATGAGGTGCAAATGGTTAGTGTAAGAAAGAGATCACAAAGCATCATAAACTCCTCTCTATGAAAAAAACACATCAAGATCCTGTCCTCACAACACTATCAAATCAAAACAAAACAACTGTTGAAATGACACGTATATAAAACTGTTTGCCAACGTATTCAAACAATGTGCAAATTGAACTTTTCCAATGGTTTGGTGGAGAAAAGTACAAATACTAACATTTCCTGGGAATTTGCAACTGGGTCCAATTTGACCGGAACACAACGGGAGGGTCAAAGCTGTGAAGTACTGTACTTTACTACTAATACTTTGTGAATATCGATGAAAAAAAATGCTTAATTAAAGGTCCAGTGTGTAAGAACTACTGGCATCTAATGGTGAGAGTGCACACTGCAACAAACAAGCCTATATACAAGTATTATTCGAAGGCTTCATTGAGTTGTTTTTATTCTAAAGCAATAATACAATTATACAAATCTTCTAGTAGATTCAGTTTCTGTTGAGAAACTCTTATAAATGCTACACACTGGACCTTTAATTCTGAAGTATTTATATATGATGTCATTATTGGTGATAAAGTATGTCCAATGTAACTTGAGAACATGAAAACATGTGTATGTCAGTAACAGTGTTGTCAATTTCACAATATTGAGACAACGCAAGTGTCTCGGTGCTGTCGTGGACCTGCTTTGTGGACAAGGACTCTAAAGTAAGAGCGACAGAGACTACTGTCCGACTCGTACCCATCATCCTTTGCACTCTGCTCATCGTCACTGACATATTAGCTGAACACTGGCGTGGACTGTTGAGCTGCCAGGTGAGTGACGCTGTTGGTCCCACTGTTAAGTAAGTAACACGATTTACACCAGTGATGTAAATCCACGCTATCACTATTACCAGCTCTCGTGAAAAAGGGGGGTGGGACTGAGGAGATGGGAGGGGCTTTGGGGGGTGGGAAGGATGGAGGAGAAGTTTGAACCGTGATTAAAAAAAAGACTGAGGAGACAGATCTTTGAGCTGTGAAGAAGAAGAAGAAGAAGAAGGAGGAGGAGGACAGCAGTTGGGTGGAGAACTTTGAGCTGTGATGAAGAACTTTGGGGAGTGATTTTGGGCTTTGAGCTGTGGAGGGCAGCATTGCGCCTCTTCCTGAACAGAACTGATGGGAAGAAGAGGAAGAATAAACTCTCTTGAAGAGACAATAGCTAAAGTTACAAAGAGACCTTACTCACCACAGTTGGATGGACTTTACGAGCCGCTCACAGTTCTGTTACGATCGCAATAAATATCACACTGTGGACTTTGTTCCCGCTATACTATTGAATCATTAACATTTTATCTCGTTACACTCTACGATTAAAAAAAAAACAAAACAAAAAAACAACCCAACTTGAATTCAAACTCTAAAACCAATCAATGTTTTTATCTTCTGCTCTGACTGATTTACACACCGTGACCTTAACTCACGCGACATTATGAACGACGAGGACCCGTGTTGGAGGCTCGACCTCTCAGTGAGGTCACAGCGGGCGGAGGACGGTCCATGTAAGGATGTCCCAACATGTTCTGTATCTGGAGAGAAGAGACGAATCAGTGTCTGTGTGAGCAGTATTGTTGCAGAGGGTTTTTGTTTTTCATTCATGTGAGGGATTAAAAGCACATACAATAACATTTGTTTTCTTTCTTTTTGAAGCACCGCACATATGTACCAAAAAATTGGTATACAACCATCTTAACTCTCTGGAGATATTCCCAGAACGCACCGACACGTTTTGTCCACAGGGAGACGCCTGCAGACGGTGATTGATGGCTTCCATCGGGCCGTTTCACACTATCTCCATTAAATTTCCACGAGAGGAGATTGCACTCGGTCCCCTTAGGAGACAGCACCCACTGTCACCCTGCCTGTCACCCCCACAGTAAATTTAGTTTTAGGTGAGAGGCAGAGAGGATTGGGTCGACCCTGCTGGCTGTCCTTAGAGCTGCCTCCACTCCTCCCTCAGCTCCCTGCTTCTCTTTGATGGTTATTTTTTTCTTTTTTAGCATAGAAAAGAGGTTTTCTTCTTTTCCTAGAGGATTTTCAAATCTGACTAGTGGGAGACTTTGTAACCCTTTTTTGAATGGTTTAATCCTGAGAGACGGTCCAGTCCACACATGTGGCGTTTAATCAAACGATTTCAGCGAGGAGATTCCAGGGATTTGGGATCTCACAGAAACCTGCGTACCAAAGTACTAAAGTGATACTTTAACTCGTAACATCCAAATGAACTCATCAAATTCAAACTAAAGTTTTCTTCTCTCAGTGTTTTTAGCGCTAAAGATCCCATAAAAAGGTGCATAAGTGTGTTTCTCTCTCTCTGTCAGATCGCCTGATTTACAGCACATGTGTCAAACTGGTGGCCCGGGGGCCACATGTGGCCCTCCAATCAATTACATGCGGCCCGCCAACCACTGTGCGAGGTGATGGAATAGAGACAGAATATAAGACTAAATGTGTTTGCCGGCAATATTTTTTATAATAGTAATTACATGTAATAAGACATTCGGTTGTAATCATTGCCTTATTAAATGTATTACACTCAACATGAAATGACATATATTTAAGCTAAGTTTTAATCTAAATTATCCTCGACATTATTTGCTAAATTTTCAATTTAATTCTCTGTTTTTGTGCATCATAAATATGTTATTATTGTGAATCATTTTATATCAAAACAAGCAATTTTACTTCTAATATCATAATGAATATCTTATATTGACCACCGGCTACTAAATAGTTGTTTTTTTCCACTTTATCCTGTCAACTGATCATTCATTTATTCCAAATATAATGCAGAAACAGAGGGAGGGCTGTAATGTGGCCACTAGGTGTCAGTATGAACCCATGAGTCAATCTGAGAGTGAGTTCCTCTCCCAGGTCTGAACCATCATCATTAACTGCAGTATGCAAAGCGCTGCATCAATCAATGTGACTTAGCGTTTATATATATATGACGAACAATTACTAAGTGGTTACATGTAAATCACTTCCTGTGCAGAGGGAGCTCACAGTGAAGGATGCTGGGAAGCAAACGACTGTTCGCAGGAAAAAGAGCCAATCAGAGCCTTTCAGTGTTCAATCTTTGTCCTGAAAACATTTATTTATATAGTTTACATCACTTAATTTTGTATTGTACACTGTACTATCCGTCTTGTTTGCTCATCCTGTTCCTACAACACTTGGTATTCAAGCACGGAGGCGAGATCCACTATTTAATCTAACTTTTCAAGCCATTGTGATCCAACTCCCAGTATAAACCACGTCAAAAACCGATTTATGCATAATATAGCACTTCTGTCTATCTCCTCCTGCCATTTCTGTCAAATCTTACACTGTTTTACACAAATAAACAAGTCACTGCCAAGAGGAACAATCTCAGTTTGACAAATGAGTGACACTTCATTTAAGTGCATGTTTTCTTTAATAATTCTGGAGTAAAAAGCTGGAAACTAGCCAGCCATTTTACTTGGCTGCGACTGTGACTAATGTTTAAACCGTCGTGTTTTTTTTGTCGTCATTTTACTATTAAAAGCTGATTTTGTCAAGTTTGTTTGACCTGCTACGTTGCTATGGCGTCATACTGTAAGTTATTGGACATCATACATGTTTTACTGCGTCTGTGAGTGCGTGTTTTGATGATTTAAGCAGTTTTTATACAAATAGATTTCAAGTCTCCCTGTTATGTTTGTGACCTTGTAGAGGCAGAGGAAGTTTAACTTCCTCGGGCAGAGGTTTTTCTTTTTTATCTGTCCCTGGAACTCAAGTGAGAAGTGCAGGAGAAATATGGAATGATGTGCCTGAGGATCACTTTTGCTGACTCAGCCATTTCTACACTCATACTTTCACGAGGGAAACATTTTCGGACTTGTATTTTATTGTTCCTGATATCGTTTTTTTTAATTGAAATTCCTTTGAATTGTCATGATTTAATATGAATCTTTTTTTTTTAAATACAAATATGGAAGACTTGAATAATTGGTAAACAACCATGATTTAGTTATTATGGTTGTTTACCTTTGTAGATATAGATAGCAAAAGCAAAAAGTTACCTCACTAAGCTCATTTGCATTATTATTTATATATACAGTATACATATCTATATGTATATCTCTATATATATATAGAGAGATATACATATATGTATACATATATGTATACATATATGTATACATATATGTATACATATATATGTATATATACATATATATATTTATATATGTATACATATATGTATACATATATATAAATATATATATATAGAGAGATAAACATATATGTATACATATATATGTATATATATATATATTTATATATATATATGTGTGCATATATATGTATACATATATATGTATCCTTAAAAATGTACGACATTTCTGATCTCTGGGCGGGAACATGTTAAATAACGAATGACCTTTTTTGATGTTCAGCTTCAGACTATTCTTTATCTTTATTTGACCCTCATGTGGAGGACAAAGCAGTAGAAAAAGTGTACCACTTAAAGGACAGTTTGTATCATTCACACGTTCACGTTCATGTGTGTGTTAATTTCCACCCCAGAAAATATCTACGTGTAAAAAAAAAAGACACGTTTAATTGGAGTTGGAGTTTGGAGGTAGACGTGAACACGAGGATTTTACAATACACTTAATTATTTCACGAGTGTGCTTTATTGTTATGTGACTTTAATAGTACATTTTAGTAGCAGCTTGAACTCTGGGGCCTTTTATGATTTTTGGCCGTTTGTTTAACTGCTGCTTTTGAAGGTGTTGTGCTGTTCGTTCTACGCCGCAGGACAAGCGGCCTCTCCGAGGACATTATACCCTTTTAGAGCAAGTCAGACTGTAAAATGTCTGCGGCGTGAGGACGATAATGTATCTCGTGGACAAAAATGATGATTCCGAAGCCTTCGCGTTCCCCTGTTTTTTGAGAAGCGTTGCTATAAATACACCGCAGCATCTCCTCTTTTAGCAACAAAAGTCACAGGGCATCACTGCGATGCTCACTTCCTGCGATGCCCGGGAATTTATTATGTGAAAGTCAGCTGAAATCCGTGCATTAAATTTTAAATCGCGGCGCTCCTCTAAAACTTTTAATAGTCTTCTATCCGATAAGAGCAGCGGTGTCGTGGGACCTTCATTAAAGTGGGTTGAAGACAGGGTTCTAGCAGAGACATGAGCTGATAAACTGGCTGCTCTCGTTTTCATTTAGAGGCGGGTCACACAACTAACCCCCCCATACACACACATGTTTGTGCATCATTCGTAGTGAGGTGTACTGGTGTCAAACTGGCGGCCCGTGGGCCATATATGGCCCCCCCCAAATCGATTCCATGTGGCCCACCACCACATAATAATATGAAAATGTGGCCTGTGACATTAAATAGCATGTATATGAGCTTGTTTGCGGTTTTAATTACAGTTGTCCACATTATTATTGACTTTGATATTGTAAATGTTATTATTGTGAAAAATACGTCGTTCCACATCAAAACAATCACTTTTACTTTGAAATTCTGTGAAATATCATCATGAATATCTTTATTGTGATATAATGAGGGAATATTATGTTATCATTTTGAGCTCGTACTGCAATACAGGCTACTTAACAGTTGTTTCCCCCCACTTTTTTTTGCTTTAGAGTGGCCCTTTACCATCACAACTAAGTACCTAACCGTTACCTAATTTTAATTCTAACCCTAACCCTAAAACCAGGTCTTAACCCCCGTAAAGCCCTTTAAAGATGTAAAGACGTGCCAAAACTTTCTTTTTTTGGGTCCTCACAAACAAGAATACACACAGAGGTATAAACTGTACAAACAAGAGAAAATAACATATATATATATATATATATGTAAAAAAAGAAGCTCACTAAAACTAATAAAAATGTAGAGTTCACTCAGTATACAGACTCCAGAATACAGCAATTTAAAAACTTCCCTCCTCACACTTCACAGTAGTAAAAGTGCGACACGGAAAAGCTCAGCAATAAGATTGTTACCGCATTTATGCTCTCAGATTTATATAGAAATAACTAATAAGTGCCATCTATCTATAAATGCTAGGGATGCCTGTGTCGCTCTGTCTGTCTTTTGTTTGACAGGCTTCAAACTTGGCAGGTGGATAAGAACAGATATGTTGCTTCCACCTCCGGTGCTGACTGAATTTTTCAACCTGACATCATTTGTCATTCTTCTTCTTCTTCTTCTTCTTCTCGTTATATAAAAACAACACAAAAATGACTTACACAGAAAATGTATTTAAACAATGTTTCTAGTGCTGCATTTAACAATTATCTGCAACAATTAACAATAATTATAAATGAGTTTATGACCTCAGATGTGGGAAATGTAATTTGTTCATCGTTAATTGCTTGAAATGTATTATTATAATTATCAATATCGACTGGTTCAACTTTTTTTTGTTTCTTCTGGCCGCTGCAGCTCAGTCTCCAGGATCACAGGGTGACATTTTTGTAATGCACGTAGAATACTTACATATTGACATTTGTGCTTTGATGAGGTGAGATTCAGACACAAAAAGGCACCCGGTGATCAACGTTCGGTCCGTTTTCTGGATAGCAGTCATTTCTAAAACTCACATCTGCAAAAGGACAGACTCGACTTCCTGTTTACACCCGCATGCACATGCTCAGTGAACCTGAATGGTCATGTGATCAGAGCTGAAACACTTGTATGGATGAAATCTAACCTTTTTGGGTATTTCTGCAAGTTACATGACACAGTTGCACTAATATACTTGTATTTGTCACCTCATGAGGACATTTTCTGCCATAAACACTGAGTTTGTCAGGAACAGTAGTCCTCAGGGAGACCAAAACCTGGTCCTAATGAGGCAGAACCGCATTTCTGAGGAACTGGTTTTAAGTTTAGGGCTAAGATTTAAATTGTGTTTAGGATTAGGTTACGGTTGGGCATTAACTGGTTAAGGTTATATAAGAGTTTGTTTATGCTGTCCTAATGAAGAGAGGACATTTTGACTGGCCACTTTTAAGAGATTTTTGAGGGTTAAAGCCTGGTTTTAGGGTTAAGGTAAGGTAAGGGTTATGGTTAGGCACTTAGTTGAGTCGAGAAATATCTCCATTCTTTTTTTTTTACGTGCCCACCAGTGACACTTGGTCTGGGTCTTGAAACTGCAACGCTAATTCCGCACTCCTAAGCGGACGGGACCTTATTCCCAGAATGTAAACAGTGTCGGCCATCTTTGCTAACAGTTACGCTAACAGGACCAAGTGTCACCGGTAACAAAGAAGAGAATGAAGATATTTCTCGACTCAGGGGAAACTGAGGTTGGGAGGCACACTTTTTCAAAAACACTAGCCCTGTTCTAGTAATACAAAGCTAAATGCAAAATCGGTGAAGTATTCCTTTAAGGTTAGCGTAAGGGGCTAGGGAATGCATTATGTCAATGACGTGTCCTCACTGAGATATAAAGACATGAAGAAGGAGAAGGTAAAGCACAGTAACAGTAGTGTTTGCTTTTTATTCAGGTAGCAGCATCAGTCAGCACTGACACACGCGCACACACACACACAGGCACACACACTTGCAAACTGAACAGACATTAACAATCGGAAAAAAAACAGTGTATTTGTTTTAAACACTCATCTGTGTGACTGCGACTGAGCACTTCTGCAGCCTTCCTTTACAGAGAGAGAGAGAGAGAGAGAGAGAGGGGAAAAGAGGAGGAGAGGGAGAGAAGCCTCGACTGTGACAACAGTGTGTGTGTGTGTGTTAGAAAGCAGTGGTGATGTAGCGTAAATCTGTGTTTAATTAAAAAGCAATCATGTGTGTGGTTGTACCGTCTTATCATATCTCCACACACGTTCTTACTGTAGCCACTTTATATTTGATTGACTGGTGGGGGAGCTAACATGCTAGTTAGCGTCACCGCCTCCTTCTCTGTCCTCCTCTGTTTTCTCTCAGGAGCCTCTTAACGATTCTGTTTCCTGTGGATGAAAGTGGAAAAAAAACACAACAACCGCCGCCACAATCTCACTCACTCTTCACTAGGGCTGTCACTTTTTATCCAAACGTCAGGAATGTGTTTGAAATTCCAAATCCAAAATCTTAAAACGCATATTGGATTTTAAAACATTCTGCCATGAAGCTCATCAGACTGTCTAAAGTAACTACCGCGTGATCCAGCAGAGGGAGCTGCGACACGCCGGTGACGTGATGTTGTTTTGTTGTGAAAATAATGGAATCGAGCTAAAACCCGAGCTATGGTTCTAAACCATAGGTGATAAAAGTGATGAAGAAATCTGCTGACTCACCTGTTGAAGCAGAGCAGTGATGACTCATCAGTAACAGTAATAATAATTTTTTTTGGTCAAATTTGTGTGTGTGTGTGTGTGTGTGTGTGTGTCGGGAATATCGGAATATTTTCTAAGGGACAGGCTGCATGTCTCCTGTCCATCTTAGCTGGACTTTTAATTTCAAGTCCAATGTATCACTTTTTTTTTTTTTGAAGTTTTTATTATAATTTTTTATGAAATACCTGTCGGATGAAAACACTTCACGTTCTGATATGTTGTTTCAGAAATGAAAAACAAGTCACCTGTGAAAAACACGCCGATAATAACAGTGTTTACTGTAATGTTCTCACACTTACATTCCAGACCTTTTTCCCACTTTTAGTGTCATGTCATTTTGACACTGTCGCGTGTGTCATGACAGCTTCAAACCAGAGGCCGGTGGAAAAAAAAGAAAAAGAGGCAGACGGAGAGAAAGAGAGAGAGAGAGAGTGACAGTGGGTCTCCTGTGGATTTCCTGTCCCCACTCATTTCCTCCTGACACTGAGAGTCTCTGCTTCACACTGGACGACTGTAAACACACCGTTCTCATCACTGGGGAGAAAGGTAAACAGTGAGCTCAGTGATGGGGTGGTAGCTGCACAAACTGACATACAGCATATGTGTGTGTGTGCGTGTGCGCATCAATTTAAACTACAGAAGAAAGACAACAAAAAAAAAGAAGAGGCCCACTGCACAAGCTGCTGTCAGACTCTGTTAATCATGACAAAACACTCACTAGCCTCACGCTCAGGCTAACGAGGAAACACCCTGAATATCAACCGGCCTGGAAACCCTCCAGCCGCCCTCACACTCAGCTTCTCTTGTGACAAAAGGAGGAGGATTTCTCTCTGTTCTGTATCAGCTACGACACAAATGAGGCGACAGCAGATGGTCGGCGACGAGCGGCTGCTCTGCTTATTATCCGAGTGAACGCCACAGTCGTCGCAGAGGTTTTCAAATGGGGGGGGACTTGGATGTGTTTACCGGGGTTCTGTCTTATCTCGCGGCTTTGCGTTTGAGTCGGCAGCTCGCTGTCAGTCAGACTGCAGCGGCGCTTTCTTACTTTGTGGCACTTGGAAGGCGTTTCTCTGTCTGTGCGGCGTGCAAACTGAATGTTAATCTCACAAACGCCTTGCGTCCTTGGCTCTCTCGCTCTCTCTCTCTCTTCAGGCTGTCAGCCAAGCACACCACCCTGAAGACACACACACACACACACGCACGCACGCACACACACACACACACACACAATGTAACACGTGGCCCACAACAATTGTCACTGCTCTTACAAATAAGTCAAGGCATTAAAAGTCTCCTTTCCTTTGCTTGTTTTCTCACACGCTCCACAGCTGGAGCTCAGTGTCAGTGTGTCCAGGACCCAACTGATCCTTTCAGTCCCACACTGAGGGTCCGTTCACATCCTCACATTCCCCATCAAACCCCAACTACCCCCCACAACCCCCAACCCGCCCCCTGCACCGTGGCGTGTCTTCAGCAGTTCAGCACCGTGCCACATGGGGGGGGAGAAGAGGGTCTGTAGTGGTGGCTAGCTGTTGTTCTCTGCCGTCATGTACTTGAGCGCGGCGAAGCCGTAGCGCCGCGACATGTTCTGCTGGAACTCCTCCTTCAGTGTCTTGAGGCAGACGCGGTACTGCTTGTTGGAGCGGAATTTGGTGATGTCGAAGCTGGGCGCGTGTGGCATGTGGATCATGTAGGCGTTGGGCAGGACCACAAACTCGTACTCCTGTGGCGAGAGAAGAGGAAGGAGCGTCAGTTGTGACCGACATCTGTATTACACACACCACATATGAAGGTAAAGCGTCACTTCAACCTCTTTCAAACTAATATGAACAGGTATTGCCAGCGTTTTTCTACGGAGGCCCAGACATGCCATGGGAAAAAAATAATTTGTGGCCACAAGATACTAATTTGTTCCCACAAAATACTAATATGTCCCCGCGAAATACAAATTTGTTCCCACGAAATACTAATTTGTTCCCGCGAAATAGGTAAAACGTGCACACAAAATACGAATTTGTTCCCGCAAAAAAGTAATTTCTTACCACGCAATAGGCAAAACGTACGCACGAAATACTAATTTGTTCCCACAAAATAGTAATTTCTTACCACGCAATAGGCAAAACGTACGCACGAAATACTAATTTGTTCCCACAAAATACTAATTTGTTACCACGCAATAGGCAAAACGTACGCACGAAATACTAATTTGTTCCCACAAAATAGTAATTTGTTACCACGCAATAGGCAAAACGTACGCACGAAATACTAATTTGTTCCCACAAAATACTAATTTGTTACCACGCAATAGGCAAAACGTACGCACGAAATACTAATTTGTTCCCACAAAATAGTAATTTCTTACCACGCAATAGGCAAAACGTACGCACGAAATACTAATTTGTTCCCACAAAATAGTAATTTCTTATCACGCAATAGGCAAAACGTACGCACGAAATACTAATTTCTTACCACAAAATACTAATTTGTTACCACGCAATAGGCAAAACGTACGCACGAAATACTAATTTCTTACCACAAAATACTAATTTGTTACCACGCAACAGGCAAAACGTACGCACGAAATACTAATTAGTTCCCACGAAATAGATATAATGTCCATCATCCATCTTCTACTGCTTTATCCTCCACATTCACACCTACGGTCAATTTTCAATCAAGTGTCCAATTTTCCTCATCCCCATTTCATCATTTTGGGTTGGGAATGAGTTACAAAAGATACAAAGATATTCTCAAAAGCCTGGCATTGTAAGGGATCATTATTAGCGAGAGGCATTTAAACAGAATTTTAAGAGGTAGCAATGTAACCCCATTAACCCATTTTCTTGGGAACTAATTAGTATTTTGTGGCCACAAATAAGCTTTATTTTCCCCTGTGTCATGTCTGGGGTATTTTTCAACCCGGGTTTTTCAACTATTCTCAGTGACAAAACAAGGAAGAAGTTAACGACAACACAACTATTTTATTAAATTCGGCATTTAGACAAAGTCATTTGATCTGGAAGTGAGTGACGATTAAACACATTCCCGCAACATGGGATAAAATTTGTTTTTTGACCAGGGGGAATTAGGGATCGCACAATATCGCTTTTTCGTGTCCGATACTGATATCACAGATACCGATATCAGTCCGACTTTAGTGTAGCATGCGATATATAGGATTTTTGTATTGTATTGGATTTGACATTTTTATCCAGTGACTGAGTATCATAATGTCTCATCCATCGTGGGAATGGAGCATCTGTACCTTCTGATTAACCTTCTGAGGCAGCTTGATTGCTCACAAGTGAGAATCTGTCTTTTCAGGCTCAGTGCTTTTCAATCTTTTTTTTTTTTTAAATTGAAAAAAATATCCCTCGACACACCGCAATCCCAAATGCAACAAAATTAAACATCGCAGCAGCCAAACCGATTCACTCAGATCCACTTGCACCTCAGTCAGCAGTCAAAGTCAATAACATCAGATGAGGCTATACCATGCTACTGCCACCTATTGGTCTTTCATCACTACTAAACCCATATGCTCAACAAGTAGCATGAATAAAACCAGTGCTAAACACAACTTCATTTGTATTTCCGTGCCACGTCTGATCATCTCTCATGACCCAGGGGTTTTTAATTAGAAATGAAATGCAGTTTTGGAAAAAAACAGCTTCCTGTGACAGAGGAGCTACAGGCAGCTAAGGGCGGGCCTTGACAACAGCATGAAAAGACATTATATGATGAACAATGGTTGTTTGTAATGAGCAAAGTCAGAGCCGATCCTATTATCCCTGCTAAACCCTTAAGCCTCGAACCATCATGGACTTTGATGCTGTCACCTCCTAAGTGCCTGAGTGAGAACGTCTGCAAAGCCCATGAACTTCTATAAATATATTTAGAGCAGCACTGGCAGATTCTTGCATTCCTTTCATTAGCTGAAAATCTTTCTTTCTTTTTGTGTGTCTGCTTTGCCTCTGGTAGGAGAGTAAGGTTTCAATCATAGAACACCTTCAGTTCCATCATTTGTAGTTTCGTCGTCTGCAGCCACACTCTCATCCTAATCAGATTACACCCGTATAAATATATTGACACTGTTACTCTAACAAAACAGCAGGATTTCAGCGCTCATTAAGGAAATTCAAGTCTGCTAAATGACTGTGTCTGGTGGACTGTGCTGAATCAAATGAACCAGTGTGAACACTTTTCTCGGAATCATTTTTCAGACTCAGCTATTGTTTTTTTTCCCCTTCTTCTTCTTCATGACGGTCCAGGCAGGACACAGCATCTGTAACGAGAACATCTGGCAGCAGCAGCTGGAGCACCGCACAGTGTGAGTCTGTGTTTAAAAACACTCCTCCATGATCTAAGGTGAACGAGGGAGGGAGGAGACACGGAGCTGAACGTGACCCACTTCCTTCATCCCTGGACTGAATCTCTAAAACGGCCTACATTTGCCAGTTGTAGCTCCGCTGCTCAGATTTCCATGACTCCTGACCATATACCCTGAAATATCTGCACATACTTATACAAAACAACAATAAAGATCCATGTCACTATTGACCAAACTAGATATGCTGTTAAAACATTAAAAAAACATTAAAACATGCCTCGGTTCTTTATAATAAAAATGTGTTGATGTTGATGACACAGAGAAAAGTTCATCGACAGGAGCAGGAAGAGATGGGGAAGAGAAAGCAGTGAAATGCTTCGATATACATATGTTAATGCATTAATTACTTAAACAGTTTTAAGGTTAAAGAAATCATTCATTTCTATTGAGTTAGGAATGAACAAATAAAATAAAATGGGCTTTTTAGCTGTAATTTCAAGAGCGGATTCAATTTCACATTTTCTCACTTGTTCTCACACATCTATTTATTTTCACTTAGTACTTCGATTATTGAAATTATATGCACGTTAATTATGAACAGTCAATATGACCGCTATGGTATTTCTAGTAGGTACATCGTTTCCGGTGACAAAATTGTAGATCAAAAATAGTGCTTATGGTCCCACCTGTGGTGATGTGGGCATTTAATAATTGTAAATTATAGTCATAACATTTATACCATGGCTATTATTTTAAATTCAGGCTTGTAAGTCTTATGATTCACAAATTAAGCACTGGTTGTAGGCTACACCTGGTCATATTTGCGCGGATAGCATTTCATATGCCCCCCTTAAGACTGAGGTCTGGCAAATATGTTACATCGCTTCTGTTTATGACCAAACACATGCAGTATAAATAATAACACCAAAGACACCTCGTATTAACAGCTCCATCAATAGCTTGTACGGACATTTAAGCTAAACCTGGCCTATGGCAATGTAATAAAGCCTTTAATAATAACAACACTTAATCACTTTCCTACAGTGACACCACAGAGGAGACGGAGCAAGAGTAAAATGCAGTGATCATCTAGTTTATTGGGTTTTTGGCAGCGCTCGCTTTAATTTCACTTATTTTGGAGCATCACCAGGTTTTTAGCAGTTCACTTGGCAGGGACAATGTTCTTACTGCTGTTAGAAATGAAGAAAAAAAACAGGTAAATGCAGAGCTGTGATAAACTGGAGCCATTCTTTAAAATAAATGATATTAAATAACTTGGGGACAAGGACACTTGGGATTTAAAAGGGGACACAGACTGCATTTCATATGGTTTGTTTACATTTGTCTCCCAGAGCCGGAAAACAAAGGCAACACAACAAATGTGATAATGCGGCATAAAGTTAGAGAAGATTAAAATGAAGACAACATGGTGGAAGGGAACGGAGAACATCCACACATCCAATCAGATTATGTTTCCTAGTTTATTGTCTTATACTATAACCTTAATTAGCTCTAGCATTAATCCCAGGCCAGTAATTGCTGATTGTGTTTGCAGTAAACACAAATGATCCGGCTCCCACAGTCAAACAAGTTACACGACTTGATAAACACCATTAGAATTCCCCTCCCTCCTCCTGGCGTCGCGTCATTGGGGCATTTGTTGATGGGAGAATTCATTCAGCACCTTGAGATGATGTACATGTTGTGATTTGGTGCTATACAAATAAACATGGATTTGATTTGGTCGTGATTCAGTTCCGATTTGATATTTATACAGGATTAAATCTGAGGTTACAAGTCTCAGCATAGTTCCCAGTCCCACATCAGTCTTCCACCTTAGAATCATAGCTAAAGTGCGACCATTTATAACACAAATAGATGCTTTTATCTTGACAGCAGACTTGACTATTGTAACATACTTTTTACTGGCAGACTTCACCTCATCCAAAACTCTGCTGCTCGTATTAACCAGAACCAGGAAGAGAGAGCGTATCAGTCCAGTCTTAGCTGCTCCTACACTGGCTCCCTGTAACATTTAGAGTTGACTTTAAGCTCCTCCTCCTTGTATGTGAAGCACTTCATGGGCTAGGACCAAGCTACACCTTAGATATCAGGGAAGCCAGCTCACTAGATATTTTTAAAAGAAGACTTAAAACCTATCCTTTAACTCTGGCCTTCCAACTCACTCCTTTTTATTCCACCCTGTTTTGTATTTTTACTGTTTTATTTGCATATTTTGTTTTATTTCCAAGTTAAAACAGGGTTGTTGTTTTTTTTACTTTTTGACTTTAGACTTTTCCTTTTCATTCCGCCCTGTGTTGTGTTCTATTGTTGTGATTTGCTTTTCAAATTTTTATTTTCCTTTTATTGTGAAGCTCTTTGAGCGGCAATCCTTGTATGAAAGGTGCTATACAAATAAAGTTTGTTATTATTATTATTGTTGTTATTGTTATTATTATGTGACTTTAGTGTTTGAAATCCTTCATTCTGATTAACCTTAGTGGCAAAAACATGAAAATGGGGAGGCAGTAAAAAAACGCTGATTTTCTCTATGAACTTTGGTGCAGGAAGGGAGCAGTTTATAACTTCAGGTTGCAGAAAGGCTAAGTGAGATTAAGTAGCAAACATATTCTTCAGATATTGTGGACTTTTACTAGGTGAGTTCCAAGACATAGTGAGTGGAGTCTGTTACCTGTGCATCCAACTCCATGATGTGAGCCACCTTGTTCCAGCCGAAGCCTACAAAGCGGCGGTCGTACTCGGGACTGTCCCTCCTCACCATCACGTAGGGCTCAAAGTCTGCCTCCCACTGCACCCTGTAGGGCGTAGTTGCAGTCCGCCATTTGGCAAAGTTAGTGGGTGCGTGGCCTTTGGTCCACACATGATACCTGAGAGGAGAGAGGGAATGAAAAGTGTTGAAAAAAAAACCCAGAGTGTGGAGTTATTTCCTTCCATTCTGAGAGGACGTGGGATATTTTGTAAAACATCAGGTGGATTTTCGGTCATAAACCTGTGTCTGTGTCGCTGAAGCGCTTAATGATGTATTTGGAGAGTGTGTCTTTGCCTCGCACTGCACAGCAAATCAATTTTTAAGGGGAAAAGTTGTATCCACACACAGATTAAAGAGTGCCTATTCTAGGCAGACGGAGCAAAATGAGCGTGACTGAAGGAAGAGTGACTGCACACAGGATGAAATGGACCCTGCATTTCACCGACTGTCTGGGCTGCATGAGGCTTTTTTTTCAAATCTACAGCGTGAGTTGTAGGAGTGTCTTAACTTAACTTAACTAACTTAACAACACACACAAAGGTGAACAACAATTCACTCTCACATTCACAGCTATGGTCAATTTAGAGTGTCCAGGTAACCTCTGCATGTGACCCTGCTGTGAGTCCACAATGCTAGCCACTGCACCGTCATGTGGCCTAAATGTTGCCCCATTCCAAATGAATGAGACGGTTCTTGACAGAAGATACAAGTTGTCAGCTTTCTGCAGGAAACCCTAAAACTAAACCTGTGGACAGATCAGGTTTGATGAGCATGGGAGGCTGAACAGTAAGATACTCCACTAATAATACTCCACACCCCCCCCCCCCCATCAACCTTTTTTTTTTTTAATAATGAGAACACCACTCTCCTGCCAGTCCTTCATGTGACATTGAAAACGTTTGTCATGCCAAAGATGGTCCACCAGCGTCCAGAGCCTTCAACACCTCAGAGCCAATCCCATCTATTCCTGGAGTCCTGCCACAGTGGAGCTCCTTAACTACCTCCGAGAACTCCGCCAGAGACATGAGTAAGACCCTGTTCGAATCTTCAGCTCATCTCACACACACCACTGCTTCCTTCAGCAACCATTATCCAACAGCTGTTGCTGCCATGAGTCACCAACAACCACCAAAAACCGTCTAATGGTATGTACTTTAATAGCTTTGGGTGAATGCTCTAAGTGAGTCTCCACAAAATCTCTTCAAACGGAAGCTAATGACTCACAGATGTCAGTAGCATTCCACGACAGAATGAAAGAACCATCTGAGTGATGAAGGAAACAGAAAAGGTGTGCTCTACCTGAAGGTGAAGAGTGTACCCATGTCAAGCTGAGAGAGCAGCTCAGCCTTAGATTTTGGGTAGGACAGGCGATATCGCAGCGTCTCAAAGGCTGGAACCACCAGAGCTTTCTTTGTGTTGCCCATGTCGAGCTGCACCACTGACTTCCTGCAGACACACACACACACACACAGATTAATACATGATTATCCATGCAATGTCCCTGTACAAACAATATCTTAGTAAACTACAACTACAGCCTGTGTTTGCCTCCATTAACCAGGGAAGTTGCAGTAATATGTAGTGAAGGATTACTATCAACTTTAACTTTAAGTTGGATATTTATGAGAAGATAGAACATGGTAGCCTAAGTTCGTTCAAGGGCTGCAAAGAATATTCAATGACTAGACTATTAATCGATTACTAAATTAATCGTCAACTATTTTGATAATCGATTCATTGCTTTGAGTGTGTTTTCAATAGTTAATACAAGCTATCAGAATGTTCAGCTTCTTCAACGTGAATATTTTTCTGGTTTCTTTGCTCCATATGACAAAGCAATCATTAAAACTGAATCCTTTTGGTTTGTAGACAAAACAAAACTTTTGAGAGCATCATTATTTACAGGTTTGGGCAAACACTGACCAACACTTTCTGACATTTTTACGGACCACACAAGTACTCGATCAATCGATTATGAAAAGAATTGATAGTTGTAGCCCTGGTTTGTTGTTGAGTTAGCGTCAGCATTCGTGCCAACATATTTCCCTACATATTGCGCTAATGAGAAGAAACAAAAAAAACCTACAAATGAGCAAAACCTATACCAAAGTGTGAGCTAACACGGTTGGCATAGGCAGATTTCACCCAGTTCTCTGCGCCTGCTTACCTGAGATACTCATAGAGGCCATACATCGGTAAGAAGTCGATGTCTGACAGGAACATATAGGGCGTGTTGACCTGCCGCATGGCCACATTACGCAGCAGGTTGACCGGATAGAACTGCCCCTCTTTGTAGACGATGTGATAGCCAACATTCCCGCGGCTCATCAGCACCTCAGAGCCCTGAGCGTAGCGTAGGAACTGCTGGGCCTCGGCATCAGACAGGTACAGAGCCAGACTGATGGGGCCCTCCCAGTGTTTACAGATGGCCTCCAACATCTGGAGTCTGTAGCAGATGAGAGAGAGAGAGAGAGGAATGAGTGGCGGCACAATGTGTTCTACACCATTCAAACCTTGACTCAGGTGACACTAATGACCTGAAACTGCCTCATTGTTAAACACAGCAATTCTCTACACGTGTATCCAGGCTACAGAGTCATTCAGAGTTGAAGAAACCTCTTCAGCAAAACCGAAGCAAGTCCAAGTGCCTACAGCTTCACTCTTGAAGATATAATGTCCTGGATTTGAGAACCTTCACAGACAGAATCTCCACTGCGATCGAATCAGAAAGGGGAGGTGGGGCTGTGATTTTGAAAGTCAAAGATAACCTTTTATTTAAATATCAAATGTGACGCAGAAATGAATACAATGTATGAATCAGATTCCAATATTCTTGCAAGACATTGAAATCATGGCTCACTGTGTTGTTGTTGTTGTTGTTGTCGTGGTCACGAGCTAAAGCGTTTTTAAAGCTGTTGGCTTTCGTGTGGTAATATGTTGGTTAGAGACACTTTTTTTAATTCAAACTGCAAAGTGAATGAGTTTTTAAATGAGTTTTTACAAAGCATAGGTTTGCAAAGAAATTGTCACTCCGAGCGGCCTGCTAATGTAATGTGGTTGCTATGCAACACGGTAACAGTTCGCGACTCGACTCAGCCTCTGCTGCTGCCCTGACGAGTCTCGTTACTGCGGTCATCACCTCAAAACCTCTTGTTATCAATCCATAGATCTATGAATGAATGAATGAATCAATCAACTGCAGCAGAGGAAGCGGCTGCTGTGATTAAGCGATAAATAAAAATGTGTCATCATTTCTGCCGTGTGCTTTGTTTCCTTATCTACTCAGTTTGTACCTATTGTCTTTTGACGTTGTTGTTGTTGTTATTAACATGGTCGTCCAATTACATGTAAAGTGCTGCTGAATGGCCATGTCTCGGCTACGTCTCACTTGTAAAAAGAAATTTCAATCTCAGCATGACATCCTAGTACAATAAAAGTTCAATACATAAATAGAAAACAATCATTTAATCAGTCACTCAAGGACAGGCTGCTGCAACTAAAGAACGCGACTCCGCGCTGTCCGTGGTGCTGAAATGGATGACGACCGTTAACCTGCTCTGACTGAAAAAGGAAGGTTGCAAACCACTTTTCTCCTCAAGTTGTGGATCCAGTGCTGCCTCCATCAGTCAGTTCAAGTGCGTTACGTTGTGATTTCAGTGTTTGAAATACATTGAATTGATTTGAGTGCCACAAGGTTATCACAGGAGGGAGCAGTCGACCGGCAGCTCCCGTGTCCGTGGGAGCTAAAATAAAAATACTGATTTTCTCAATGGACGTTGGTGCAAGGGAATATTTATCCTTGACATTGTAAATAAAAAGCATTGTTCTTACAACACAGTTGAGTAAATAATCTAATGCAGGGACATATAACAGCATTTCACAGTTTTGTAGCTACCTCTACCTTGGATGGTTACACTATTATGGCTGCTTATCTAAATCTCTAAGCAGAAACTGAATTGGAGTTTTACTTCTGGAACCGCACTGCTACGCTCTATAGCCGTTTTGCTTTGAGATAAATATTGCCCCGACAGACATTCAAACTGCCGACCAATCCAATAGCGATGCACTACATTCAATCCTAACTTATATTTGTACACAAAATAAATTACAAACAAGTGTGTCCTGTCGGAGTCTGTGAGGTTTTTAGGGCAAAACACTGAGCGCCGCCGCGCGAGTGTTTGTGTGTGACTCACAAATTAGCCACTGGTTCCCTCAGCTTTAATCTCTCTGTTTTAATGAAGATATTGAATGATGATTTAGTCAGCCTTGGACTTGAAGCTTGTTTGTTTCATATTTTCTGTATTTAAAGAAATCTTTAGACAGCTCGTCTTAAGGGGGTAAACATGGCTTTACTTTATTTAAAAACTTTATTTTTGGTCAGGGCCGACACTCAATATGTGACAGACGTCGTCTTTTTTCGCTGCTTTTTCTGCCTGCGCCAGGTTTGTGTAAGTATTTCAGATCCAGACGCTTTGATGCATTGATTTATAAAACAACAGCTCATTTCCATTCCTAACTCTGAATGCGTCTCACCACACTATAACAGTCCATTTGGTATTCTATGTGAAGGTGGGCTCTTCTTATTTGCTCAGTGTCTGACACTGATTTGGATCTGGAGTACCAGCATTAGACGGGCGGCCTTTGTGGAGCCACTGTGGGCCTCATTAAAACCAGACAAAGCCTATAGCCGGCTAGCAGCCCCAAGAGACAGCTATGTTTATAATATACACACTCCATAATAATATGTTGCTGAGCAGAAGACTCAACAATCTGACAATATTAAAATAGAGCTGGAATTATGTTAGTCCTGAGGGGGATTTAAAAAACTATTTAAATCTAAATGTTTATTTCACTGGGAGCATGGATGTACTTTTTTATGGCAGTGGATTAGATTAATTCACGTAATTTTATCGTCTCGTGGGGCTTAACGGGAACGCCCGAGGGATGTCAATAATGAAAAGTGTCTGTCCAGGAAAACGTGGCAGGAACGCGTGCCAAACTTCATTTTAAACAAATGTTGTTGTTTTTTTGTGACGACAGACGTAAAGTTGGGGGAAGATCAGAATGATTATTAGCAGCTGTCGTCTTAAATAAATGAAAAGTGTTGGGAAAACATGACAGAATATGGCCTTTCTGATTTAATTAAACAAAGTTACAGTTGAAAAATCTATATTGAACAATCTACATAAATAACACTTAAAATGTGTTAACGAACAATTGCAAACAACAAGCTGTAACACTTTCAGACACTGATATGGTCTCACTATTTGGCAAGATCAAGTTGCCGCTCATCACCCATTAATCTTACTAATGAGTTCCAATTTATAACTGGCAGAGAAGAAGACTCTGTCAGATACACAGAGCACTAAAGAAGATGTCGTATGCTGAGCAGATCCGAGCTCAGGCTTCTCAGTACAGATAATGTACTGAAACTACCAAAATTATTGGCAATAAATAAACAAATGAACCAGTGATACACACAAATCCATGTAGAAGTAAGTAAATACACAAATAAATACTACTATTTCAATATTTATTTGCTTACTCTATAACTGAGTCATTTATTTCTTTTTGATTTGGGCGGTTTCAGGGCTTACTATTTGTCGCTGCTTCCCTTTGATTCTAATGGTGTTAATATTCTGATTATACACAATTTTACATAGTACTATAGTCTATTTGTATTAATATTTTTCTACATTCTGCTATTTCTGGATGTTTATGATGCACGTTTAATATGTATTTTTTTTTTACTGTGTGTGCTGCTATAACACAGATCATTTCCACAATAAAAAAAAGCTATCTTATGTTAAGTTCAGTCAAATTTTAAGAGAGACAAAACATCACCGGCGGTCAACCTCTCAAACAAATGAAAATGTGATGTTTCTCTTTTAATGCGAGGAGAGTTACAGTCCACACCGAGGGGTGATAAGGAGGCCGCACTGTTTTGTTTCCGTAAAGTCAATAATAGATGATTCCCCAGAGAAATTCCGTTATGACAAAGACCACAGACTGAAATGCTGATTAAAAAAAAAGAGATAAGCTTTACAAAATCACTGTAATATAAAACACATATCTGAAGGCACAATATGTCAGGTTTTGTTTTTCTTTCTAATGCTGTGGTAAGAGCACAGTAAACTTTTAATGTGTGCTGATGAATGTACCCGACTGTCATCTCTCTCGCTCATACGGCGTGTTGGTGAAAACGCTGCAAGCCTCCACACTTTATTCCTCTCCTCCTCTTTCCTACAGCCAGCGAGAGAGAGAAGAATAACAAATAAAGGGCTTTTTCTAACCTGTAATACATCCCTGATCTTATTAAGCAAACTGTAAAGTTATGTGTTTTATTAGAAGGCAGGACCAAGAGGGCTGCAGCAGACTCTGGCTAATTATTCTTAATTAATTCTGCTGGTTAATCTCAGAATCCCGGGCATTATCTTCACGGGAGGAGCGAGCGGAGAGAGAAAAGCGAGAGACAGTGTCGCATCCTTAATCATACCCATATAATTTTACAACAGGTGCTTGAGGTGGAGATAAAAGGCAGTAAGAGACCATGACATTTACATTAGAGAGTTTTCAAGGAGCCTCCAGCTTTTGAATCTTTCCAATTCCTACAATTTGCCTCGACTGACTGACAATTTGCTTACTTACTGTTGCATTTAATGGCACGACGACCAATGCATAGGCCGCAAAAGCACCGTGGGGGTTTCCTATGTGTCTGCTAGCAGATCTACAGAGTGTGGAACTTCCACCAGTGGATTTTATTTGGAAAATACTGCAGTTACAAATCCTCGGGATGATGGTGAGGGCCCTATAGGGACACTATTCACATTTTTTACCTTCAAAGGAACAGCCTCTGCACCTGGACCATGGGTCCTTGCCCTGTGTAAGTTAGGTGAGTGGTAGGAACTCTATGAGAAGTGTGTTACCTAAAGGGAAAATACATTTGTTTTTTTAAGTGTGCTTGTATGAGGCACTGGCTCAAACTCTGTGTCTGACTGCTCTGTTGCCACCTCCTGCACCTGAAAACCCACAAGACTTTAGTGAAAACCCTTTACTCTTCTGCACCACAGTCAAACACTGAAGTCACAAAACAACACATTTGAACTCAATGATGGAGGAATTTAGATGATAGTGAGTCGACATCCTTCAACATTTAGATTTGAATTGTTTTAGTCAGTAATTGTTGCTTCCAGATTATATCAATGGACACAGTGTTTGAGGAAAGCGACTCGTATTTTCTTTAAACTTAAGCATTCAGTTGAAAATTCAAAGACTTGTAATTGAACTACAGTAAAGAAACACTGAACAACTGTGTGAACATTCAAATGTTCTGCTTTAAGGTAAATTGTGTCGCAAAAAAACAAGCAACAGCAACTAATAAACTCATAAAACGGTGTCTGCTCATGTAGTATGCCCAGTAGTGGTCATGTGACACTGAATCCTTCTCACTGCTGCAGCAAGGAGAGCTTTTACTGCACACAACCAGGGAATTTGGCAGTTTCAGTATGTGTGTGATATTATTGATCAATAATACCCAAAGTCATTGAAATACTTGATAATGCTAATTTGCATATCTTTAAAACAACAATCACGATATTATCTTGCCCACCTCTATTCCTGACTTAAGCTTTTATTATGTGGCTAAAATCTGTTTTTCATGGCGTCAAAATTTCTTCACTTCTACACCCTGGAAGAGCTATAATTTCTTCTCACCTATGATCCATGTAGAAAATTGTGATCGTTTTACCCTTAATGTTAAAAAAACAAAACATTGTTTTGCCTCCGTTTCACAACAAGGATCTTATAGATTTTCAAAAACATAGGGTGTTGTGTGCATTGTGGCTGCAGCGGTGTGTTGTTACCTATCCATGGAGAGCTGGGCGACCAGAGTGACATCGGTGTTGTCGGAGCTGGGTTCATACTCGTAGTGGAGGAAGTAGAGGTGAGTCCTGTGGACGGTGAACCGCTCTCGGCGAAACTCGTAGCAGGGGTCGTCTTCGTCCAGCTCTGACAGAGTCTTCTGGAGCTGCAGGAAGATGGAATAGGAACATCATCACTGTGAGCGGACAAAGGCAAACGGGGTTCCCCCGGAGACGCTGCTGTGGACGCGCTGACATCAGCGCAGCCGAGCTCCACTGTCTCTTTCTGTGAGCTTTCTGCACCACAGAAGATAAATAAATAGATAGATAATAGAATACTTGCATTGTCTAACAGAAGGCGATTAATAAATGATCTGTACACCGATCAGCCACATTAAACCTGATAACTTGTAATGCTGTGGCAGCGGAGCTGTTTATTTTTGATTTATCTGAGCCATAAAGAAATGAAGACAAAAACTCAACCTCACCTTCAAAACAAGTTTAAAAACACATTATTGATGGTTCGGAGACAAACTCGAAATTCCAAACAGGACACACACATTCACCCATGAGCCACAACATAAAAGCCAACGATGAGGAAAAAGGGAAGAGAAGAAGGCCGTGATGTGACATTATGGATGCTGTTATAAATGGATAAAACACCAAAGAAGCCGAACAACAACAGCATTAAAGCCAGTTGCCAGGTTTTTAGTGTTGGGGCTGAAGGTGTTTTGGTAAACAACTACCTTAAACCCTCCGTCATGTTGAGAATATTTAGACTTGTGTGCCTTAGCAGGGGCTGGATATTGCACTTCAAACCTGTACGTTTGCAGTATCAGACTCACTCCCTCTGTATTACCTGATATCAAAAATGTCAATCATGTCTGTAGGCGTGCAGGAGGTTATACAAACAGAGATGGAGCTCATTCCTCAAAGGAGATGCGAGTGTGTTTGTTTGTTCAATGAATGAATGTATGCCATACATTGGCACAACAAATGAAACTAAAGGGTTGTACTGTAACGTGTAATATTATATTTTGTTAAAACAGATACAATCAAATTTGATAATAAAAAAAAAATCCCCGAAACCTTCAGGAATTGGAATATAAGTCTAGATATCGTACTGGCATGTTTTTTTAATCGATATCCAGCCCTAGCTTTCACAGATTCTATGTGCTATGGAAATCAGATATAAACAACATTGCATACTGTAAGTATTTGTTTTAAGGAAACCTTCAATTAGCTGCTTATCAGAGCAGCCAACAGGAGCATCATCTATCACACAATGCTATTAACGGAGCATAAAAGTTAAGTTCTCGCTCAGATTACTTGATTTATATTGTGCTCAAATGTTATAACGACACTATTGATCAATAATACCCAAACTTCTTGCCGTATAATCCATTAATTTAAGACTTATACAGTAATGTGCTATTTATATCAGATTTACAACTAATTATTGTAGCTGATGCCACTTTTGGGGACAAGAAATAAACAAGAGTAGTTTATTTTATTATTCTTAAAAGGTGTCTAAATTGCTATTTTAGTTTTTGACAACACAAAAACAGTGATCAGGATAATAAAAGTGATTAACTGTATTGAACAGCATTCGATTCACAGGTCTGTCTGATTCTGAGTTCAAACACGGTGGACTCGCTGCAGCACAGCAGAGCACAGAGCACGGGAGAAGCGCTGTGGGTAGAAGAAGAGGCGGTTGACGGGCTGTCAGCGGTAGACTTCAGGGCGCGCGGCGTCGCTCTGCCTTCAATGGCATGATTCCTGGAGCCGCAGTGAGTGACTCGGCTGCAGTGGCACAGCGGCCCTGAAGGATCGCGGGCCTGTAAAACGCTGCTGCAGCAGCAGCAGCCAATCCCTCAGTGACTTCATTAGTCTAAT